>NC_090655.1:184435482-184541957 GCF_040937935.1 Hyperolius riggenbachi
TTTTAATCATGGCTATAGGCCATAGCATTTTGGGATAAGGTTATAAATCTAATCAAACTGGTTTAAAAGGTAGACATTCGCTTAATATTCAGCAAGCTGTATTAGTATCAGTTTTAGAGAGTGTGCACAGACGAGCGACAAAATTAATTCGCAGGATGGGTGGGTCGCACTTACCAGAAAAAGTTAGATAAACTTAAGGTAGCCATACATCCAGCGATTCTAATTCATCGACTTTATTAAGGAATCGACTTCAGTATGGTTGATCGGAAGTCGATTGACTAATGACCCACACACTACAAATTATATCCTATGCGATTCACCTTCACATCCGATATGACCGATGTTGTGTCTCCATGCTATGAATGCTGAAATCGATTGAGAGGCGATCCAATGACATGTGAACAGCAGCTGATTCCTGTGCAATCGACCGATATCTTACATCCTGTGCAATCAACTAAGCTGGTCGATTTGATATGAAATCAGCCTCTTTTCATTGATTGGGAATTCTGGAACACACTCGATTCACTCTTGATTCTATAAAATGATTGAATGGACGATTGTACAGTCAAATCGCTAAATGTATGGCTACCTAAAGTCTGGAGAAAAGACACCTTAGAGGAGATCTAATTAACGTGTACAAAATACATCAGAGGGCAATATAAAAGCTTGTCAGATGAGCTTTTTGTCCCAAGTCTTGTGCAAAGGACCAGGGGGACATGATCTGAGCATGGAGGAAAAAAGTTTTAGCTATTCGTTTGGAAGGGGTTTTTCTTTACAGTAAGAGTGATTCAAATGTGGACTGTATTACTATAGGAAGTAGTTATTATAAATTCTAAATCTACATTTAAGGGGGACTTAGATGGTTTCCTTGCACACCACATTAATAATGTCAAAATGACAACCATGCATATACTTACTTAGGTAATTCTGGTGGTGTTCCAGAGATTTTATCTGATTGCCATCTCGAGTCAGGAAGGAATTTTTTTTCCTTTTGGGGCTAATTGGATCATGGTTGTAAGGGTTTTTCACCTTCCTCTGGATCAACAGGGATATGTGAGGGAGCAGGCTGGTGTTGCACTTTATTTTCTGGTTGAACTCGATAGACGTATGTCTTTTTTCAACCCAAATAACTGTGTAGCTATGGATGTACCATATATCTGGTTAATGGGCCATAACATTGCACTGCACCGGACGCTGCAATGCTGTGGCTCGACCAATTCTCAAGAGTTCCAGCTGAGAACTACTGAGTGTATGGAAGGAATCAATCTCTCTATGAAACCATTTCAATTGGAGAGGGATTTATCATTTTGACTCATTGGGGGGGAATATTGATGTGTGTATGGGCACAGTTGGTCTGATTATCTTTTGTCTGTTTTATAGAGTTGTTCTTTACATGGTTTTGTAATTATAATGTTGCATTGATTTGCCTAGTGTGCCTTGTTGCCTCACACTTATTCTGTTACCTTTCCTGTTGATCTCCCTGTGGCTTGATACCACAGGCAGACTGGTATTGTTAATCGTACTTACAATTGAAATTTCCTTATTTTTATTAAACATCATATACTTTATCTTTCAGGGATTCTTTCTTACGGTTTCTCCGGAGGCTATCCTTAAAGTTGCCACACAAGCATCAGAAAACAACAAGATCTTCTGTACAAACCTCTCTGCACCCTTCATCAGTCAATTTTATAAGGAGCCCCTCATGAAAGTTATGCCTTACGTGGACATTCTATTTGGGAATGAAACGGTAAGAAAAAGAACCTGTTTGTGCTGTATTCACAAACATTATTAATGTGGTGTGTTACACTGGCAAAACACTACAGTTTTGCCTGCAGAAAACATAAGTACCGTATTTTCATATGACACACGTCCCCTGCTGTGAAATATTGCACCCATAATGCATTAGTTCAAAACAGTGGGCACATCCATGATATTCCTTTTATGCATCAACAGCTCCTAGATTATAGTACACCACAATTATGCTGAATCATTCATGTAACTTGCCTCTGAACTGAGTGTTTGTTTTAAAGTGGATCTGTACTCTTGCAGTGGACAGAATGAAAACATACAGAAATGCACCCTGTATGTACTTAGAGTTTAGCCCAGGCATGGGCAAACTTGGCCCTCCAGCTGTTACGGAACTACAAGTCCCACAATGCATTGCAGGAGTCTTGACAGCCACAGTCAGGACTCATAAAGACAAATGCATTGTGGGACTTGAAGTTCCGTAACAGCTGGAGGGCCGAGTTTGCCCATGCCTGGTTTAGCCTGTCTAATGCCCCCTTGTCTGTGGCTAAGCGCAAGTTGTAATTTGAGCCCTTAGCTGTGTCAGGGACAGTGCAGTACCCTCTGTGGTACAGTGCAGTACCCGTTCACATTGCTCTGCTGTAATATTCGATTGAGAGGAACGTTGAATATGGGTGGGGAGGTGTGTTCTCCACAGGTTCTTTTAGCTGGGTGCTGCACCCGGCTAATTTTTGGGAACATCTGTCTGTCTTTGGCTCACCTCCTCATCCTCCTCCTATGCTGTAAGCAGAGTTGCACCGGCCCTGTATTCCCCCGGTTGCTCCTCACCCAGCTACTTTTTCTTGCCACCCGGCTGGAGAAAAATTCTAGGGAGAATAGTGAAGTGGCCGTTCTTCCTTCCTAGGAATGCCCCTTTCAAGGATGGGGTTCAGCTAAACCACAATGATTTATGTGGTCATACTCCTTTTAGGACCAGTTTTGTACAGAAAATAAGCTTAACAATATTTACCTGTTTCTCGCTGTGTTGGGTCTACCCTTCCTCCCAGCAGTGGAACACTCTATGCCGCCATCCTCTGACTCCCGCTGCATGTCCCGTGATCGGGAGCTGGAGGATTTGTAGTACAGAATCGGTGGCTGGTAAAAAGAAAAGTAGACCCGATGGAGCCCGGACCAGGTAAATATTACAGTGCTCCCTGAGCTACTCTGCGTGGGGGCCGTCACATGCTGAGAATCCTCCATGAGGAGGTAGACTAGTGCAGAACCAGATTTTTTTTATGTTCATGCTTTATCTTTGCACATATGTTTTATTTATTCATTTTAATGTTTAATATAATTTTTAATATTTAATACTTTTTTGCCAAATTTAATCACAGTTGGCCATTTTAATTTTATACAGCAATCATAATAAATGTGTTTTGAGTAATGCTTTGTAGTTTAGCAGTGTCTGTCCTGTACAAGTATAAGAAATGTGCTATAAAAAAAATTGCCTGGTGGCTTCCTTGCTTGTTAAAAAGTTCTTCTGTAAATTACAGCATAGTAGTTTACATAGTCTGGTACTTTCAGTCGCTTTATAAAAGTGCAGTTGCTGTAAGTTCACAAGTTCAGAACCCAGCAAGTGTTTCTGAGGTACTTCATTTTCCTCGGAAGGCACAGCAACTGCTCATTTTCATTGGACAGTAATTGTAATGATTCTAGAGCTGGGTAATTAGGAAAGATCTGTTATCCCTAAGCAGAAGAGGAATACACACATTTCAGTTGCTTATTGGAAGTTAAAGGGTCAGTGCACTCGAAAACTGGTATTATTTCTGGTAGATGCTCTACATTAAAAATACCTGCTGTTTTCCTCTCCCAGGGACTCCATGGTGAGATGTGTGCTCCGGGGTTATCCTGAGATTTCTTATAATTATTTCAAGCCTCCCTTTTGCAGCCGTTTCTGTACCTCCACAGTCTACTAAATGCAGCATAAGCTTGGAGCTCTTTCTCCCAATCCCTCTGTCCTGCCAGGTTTCTGTTCCCTATGTAGAATGCTATTAACTGATTGTGCTTGCTGCAAAGGTAGGGTAAGATATAGAAAAACCAAACAGAGAACAAAAACCAGTATATGCTGCTCGAGAACTGGTTTTTGTTCTCGGTTTGGTTTTTCAGTTTTTTGTTACCAGTGCTGGTACCTGCACATAAGGCTACACCTTAAATTATTCAATTCCTGTTTTTCCAGGGTAAGATATAGCCCTCTTGATTTCACAGGTGTCTCATGTCTGAAGCGCTTTGAGTGTGCCAGGAGAAAAGCGCTATATAAATATTAAGGTTTCCCTTGTAAGTCGAAGGATAGTACTCCCCTGGAACCCTGACACCCCCCCATTTCTTGGGCCATGCAATCCACATCTCCCTTGGGGGATTAACCCTGTCCAGTTTTTTTTCTGTGGGGGAGGGGGAGCATGGATGAGCATTGGGAGTTCTGCTGGGGGAGATCTGGCCGGGTCTCTACATCCTCTCAGGAGAGTGAGGAGGCAAACCGGCATCAGCCCTCTGCCAGAGAGGGGTGTGGGCTTATCAGGTGCCAGCTTTCACACTGTAGTTACCCCCTCATTGCATGTGTGGCAGCGTAATAATGATTACGATGCCATGTTTTCCTAGTGAAACAGGTTAACCACCTGCTTCCGTGACTGGGGAGTATCCTTCAAGTTAGCGGGGGAGGCAGCCTGGCATTTCATGTCTGCCATGGTATTCTAAGTGGACCTTTGTAACCCGATTAGTCTCCGTGTTCAGCCCCGACTGAGAGGAATCCACCAGACACTGACTTAAATGCGAATTTCAAGAATTTATTTGTTACCTAACAATGGTCAACTGATAACTTCTCAACCAGTATTAACTCTCAACACAAATCTATATTCTTATCACATAACATATCAGTACAATCTTCTCCTCTTCACAGTCGGTGCACCGGTAAAAGCTGCGGTATGAAAGTCAGGTTACTTATATCACTTCTCACATACAAGTGAGCTACAACAGATTTTCCTTCTTTCTCTTACAATCTCCAACCACTACTCAATATAACAACCGTCATCATAGTACCATATGCTGATATAAAGGGATTTGGGTAGAACAGGTCTACTGAGCAAATTCAGTTCTTTACAGTCTCAGTCCCTTGTTGCCAAGTCCAAGCTATATTGCTCAGCAAAACTTTAGGGTGTTAGAATTTCTCTTGGTTATGGTACTGACACAGCTTTCACTTTTCTTTTGTTAATTTAAGGCACTGGAATCATTTCCACTCTTTGGCTCAGAGTATTTCTCAGATTCTTTTCCTATATACTGTGGCCCCCAAATAAAATAATAATAAAAATAATGAAATAAACGGATAAGGGATCAAATAAACAAAAATAAATAAAAAAAAAAAAAACCAAAGAAACAAATGCACCCAGGTACTGTATAGCACCACTATCTCTCTGTATCAAGATCCCTCTCTCTTTTTTTCTGTCTAGATTTCACACTAAACGAAGCTCCAACTTATGCAATTGCAATAATTGAATCTCCGACTCTGTTTGACTCTTTTTCTATCAGATGCTATTTTCCTTTTTACTGTAGTTTCTTCAGTGTCACTGGATGCAGTGTGACTCCAACACAAATCATCTCCTTTCCTGCTGGTAGTTTAACAGAACTTGTATGCACAACTGACAGGTTCTCTTTATCTCAAATGCTCTCTCTTTATCTCTCCTCTACAGGCCTTTCACTTAGGTATAACAGTTATCACTTATGCTTCACTTGAAGATCAGGCTGTTGGTATATAAACTGAGCAGGCATGGTCGGAATAGCCCATTTCCGTTTCCGACCCAATTCCGTATTCCGTCCTATAGAAATTCCGTTACCGTTCCATTCCGACGGTATACCGGGTCAGTTCCGCGGAATTCCGTCGGAAAAATTTTAAAATCTCTCTCTCTCTCTCTCTCTCTCTCTCTCTCTCTCTCCCCCCCCCCCCCCCCATCCATCCATCCATCCATCCAGTCAGTAGGGAATTGCAGATTTTCAAAACAGCTTATATACCATAGCTGGGATTTGAACCCAGGACCTAGTGTGTAGTAGGTATCTGTCTTAACCTCTAGACCATGACCCACACTACATGCTAAAGCTGGCAGTAGCATAAACCATACTTCCATTATGATCAATTCGATAGAGAAAATAGCATGATTAAGGATTTGTACTTTTTGAAAAGCATGCTTATATACCATAGCTGGGATTTGAACCCAGGACCTAGTGTGTAGTAGGTATCTGTCTTACCCTCTAGACCAGGGGTCCCCAAACGTTTTGGGTTGAGGGCCGGGTCAACATACTTCAGACCGCTGGGGGGCCGGAGTAAACATAAAATGATGTAGAAGTCTTTGCGGACCAGACAGTGAAGCATACCCAGGTGACAATCTGCAAGCCAATTGGACAGCAGTGTAACCTGATGTGGAATTTGATTGGAAACCAGCAAAATTTCTGCTTTCTGGCTTCCATGTGGATGGGGGGTGCTGCACTGCTATTCCATATGTGGACCACCAATATTTAAAGATGTAGCTGACTGCATTTATAAGCAATACATTTTCTGTGTGGGGGGCCGGTAAGAAAGCCTTAGGGGGCCACATTCGGCCCGCGGGCCTTAGTTTGAGGACCACTGCTCTAGACCATCAACCACACTCAGGGCCAGGCTTTAGCATGTAGTGTGGTCAGAGGTGGGACAAGGTCCTTCAGCACCCAAGGCTGAGACTGCAAAGTGCGCCCCCCCCATCCCTCCCACCCCAGCTGTCACACACTGATTGCTATTACACTAAGAGGTGCCCCAGGGCCCCCCCACCCACCCCCAACACCTTAATCTCTACTTATCTGGCTTGCAGTCGCTGCCATGTATCACCTTTTCTTATTTCTTTCTGCTTCAAACACAATTGGGAATGACAGCTGAATGAATTGTGCACCCCCTCCTACACTGCAGCCTCTCCAGCCTCAGCCTTACTAGTGGGTAAGACAGGTACCTACTACCATGCAGTGTGGGTCATGGTCTAGAGGTTAAGACAGATACCTACTACACACTAGGTCCTGGGTTCAAATCCCAGCTATGGTGCATGCTTTTCAAAAAGTACAAATCCTTAATCATGCTACTTTTTCTATCGAATTGATCATAATGGACGTATGGTTTATGCTACCGCCAGCTTTAGCATGTAGTGTGGGTCATGGTCTAGAGGTTAAGACAGATACCTACTACACACTAGGTCCTGGGTTCAAATCCCAGCTATGGTATATAAGCATGCTTTTCAAAAAGTACAAATCCTTAATCATGCTACTTTTTCTATCGAATTGATCATAATGGAAGTATGGTTTATGCTACTGCCAGCTTTAGCATGTAGTGTGGGTCATGGTCTAGAGGTTAAGACAGATACCTACTACACACTAGGTCCTGGGTTCAAATCCCAGCTATGGTGCATGCTTTTCAAAAAGTACAAATCCTTAATCATGCTACTTTCTCTATCGAATTGATCATAATGGAAGTATGGTTTATGCTACTGCCAGCTTTAGCATGTAGTGTGGGTCATGGTCTAGAGGTTAAGACAGATACCTACTACACACTAGGTCCTGGGTTCAAATCCCAGCTATGGTGCATGCTTTTCAAAAAGTACAAATCCTTAATCATGCTACTTTTTCTATCGAATTGATCATAATGGAAGTATGGTTTATGCTACCGCCAGCTTTAGCATGTAGTGTGGGTCATGGTCTAGAGGTTAAGACAGATACCTACTACACACTAGGTCCTGGGTTCAAATCCCAGCTATGGTATATAAGCATGCTTTTCAAAAAGTACAAATCCTTAATCATGCTACTTTTTCTATCGAATTGATCATAATGGAAGTATGGTTTATGCTACCACCAGCTTTAGCATGTAGTGTGGGTCATGGTCTAGAGGTTAAGACAGATACCTACTACACACTAGGTCCTGGGTTCAAATCCCAGCTATGGTATATAAGCATGCTTTTCAAAAAGTACAAATCCTTAATCATGCTACTTTTTCTATCGAATTGATCATAATGGAAGTATGGTTTATGCTACCGCCAGCTTTAGCATGTAGTGTGGGTCATGGTCTAGAGGTTAAGACAGATACCTACTACACACTAGGTCCTGGGTTCAAATCCCAGCTATGGTATATAAGCATGCTTTTCAAAAAGTACAAATCCTTAATCGTGCTACTTTTTCTATCGAATTGATCATAATGGAAGTATGGTTTATGCTACCGCCAGCTTTAGCATGTAGTGTGGGTCATGGTCTAGAGGTTAAGACAGATACCTACTACACACTAGGTCCTGGGTTCAAATCCCAGCTATGGTATATAAGCATGCTTTTCAAAAAGTACAAATCCTTAATCATGCTACTTTTTCTATCGAATTGATCATAATGGAAGTATGGTTTATGCTACCGCCAGCTTTAGCATGTAGTGTGGGTCATGGTCTTGAGGTTAAGACAGATACCTACTACACACTAGGTCCTGGGTTCAAATCCCAGCTATGGTATATAAGCTGTTTTGAAAATCTGCAATTCCCTACTGGATGGATGGATGGATGGCTGGATGGATGGATGGATGAGGAGGAGGAGGAGGAGGATGAGGAGGGAGATTTTTGTGCTATTCCGGAAAATTCCGTCGGAATTATAAAATTTTCGCGGAATTCAGTTTGAGAGGTATAGGAATTCCGATTGACTACCGGAATCGGAAATAACCTAATTCCGGCCGGAATCACGGAATTTATAATTCCGCGGAATTTTCCGAGCATCCCTAAAACTGAGGAACTGATACAGGCTGACAGGCAGAATGTCTCTGGATCACAATCGCTACAAGCGGCTGAACTGTGCATCAAATGTGTGGTTTGACAGAGGCCATTTACTCTCTGGCGACAAAGTTCAATCTCTCTGGCTGTAACTTGGGCACAGTCTCTGTTTCTTAGGCAATACAGTGCTATATTGCAGAAATTAACTGTTTATCATCACAAGGTTACTGTTTCTTTAAAACTTTAGCAGACAGGCAGATCTTAATCACACTACCTTCATCAGAGAGTACCATTCAGTATGCTGGGGTTAACTGTCACTTCTCTCAGACAACCACCACTGAATTCTGGCTATTTTCACCTTGTTGCTGGCTACTTCTCTGATAACAATCTGTGGCTTAATACAGGTGCAATGCTTATACTCATCTGGCTTAACAGTGTGTCTTTCTTTCTCAGCACTGGCTTAGATCAGGCTTGCTGTCTCTTTAACGGTCTCCGGTTGCTGTCTGGTCTCTGTCACCTCTGACTATGCTCTTTCTTGTGTCCGGCTAGCTGCCGCTGGGCCCCCTTTGACTTATGGGGTGGCTGCTACTTTGCGGGCCTAGTTCCCCTCGCTTGCCGCCTGACTGACTGAACGCTGTGAGAAGAACTGGTTAAAACCAGTTCCCTCAGCCTGTGTCTCGCGCCACTGTGACCACTGCGCCTGCGCTTCTCCCTGCGCCCAGCTCTCACTACTCTGGAAGATTCACTGCTTTGTGTCTATGGTCACCTAGCAACGCAAATAATGCGACCAAATACTTGCTTTAGGCCTCTATGCGCCATTTTAGTTCCACAGTGCTAAATCTCAAGGCGAATTTTAGCCTATCATGCTAAATCACATGTTAAATACATTTCCTCATCACACTCCATTCTCTTAAAGGGCTACAACTTCCTTGGCTTTTAACACTTGAGACTTAGAAGTAGAGCAACACAGCATGCTTTCCGGTTCTTCTCTCCCTTTTCCCTGTTGTCTAGCTGTATGCCAATGTATACAGTGTGGGTACCTTGTAGGATCAGTGGTTTGCTGAGAGCATGGTGGGTTCTTCCCAGACATGCAGCTAGAGAGATTGCTTTGCTTCTTCTAGGCCATCCAGTGTATCTGGCAGGTATGCTGAGATGTGAGTTGTACCCAGCAGAGCCTTACAAAAGCACGTGTTTGTTAACCTCACATGCTGCAAAAAGTTACAGCTCTGTATATGTACGATGTTTGTTATAGCATTGAGTGTTGTACACAATGTCCTCTTAAGGGCAAGAAGATCCTTTACCAACAACCCCTAAGGTAAAAGACCTAGATACAGTGGCTTGCAAAAGAATTCGCCCCCCCCTTGAAGTTTTCCACATTTTGTCACATTACTGCCACAAACATGAATCAATTTTATTAGAATTCCACATGAAAGCCCAATACAAAGTGTTGTACACGTGTGAAGTGGAACGAAAATCATACATGATTCCAAACGTTTTTTACAAATAACTGCAAAGTGGGGTGTGCGTAATTATTCAGCCCCCCTGAGCCAATACTTTGTAGAATCTGAAATTACAGCTGCCAGTCTTTTAGGGTATGTCTCTACCAGCTTTGCACATCTAGAGACTGAAATCCTTGCCCATTTTTATTTGCAAAACAGCTCCAGCTCAGTCAGATTAGATGGACAGCGTTTGTGAACAGCAGTTTTCAGATCTTGCCACATATTCTCGATTGGATTTCGATCTGGACTTTGACTGGGCCATTCTAACACATGGATATGTTTTGTTTTAAACCATTCCATTGTTGCCCTGGCTTTATGTTTAGGGTCGTTGTCATGCTGGAAGGTGAACCTCCGCCCCAGTCAAAAGTCTTTTGCAGACTCCAAGAGGTTTTCTTCCAAGATTGCCCTGTATTTGGCTCCATCCATCTCCCCATCAACTCTGACCAGCTTCCCTGTTCCTCCTGAAGAGAAGTACCCCAGAGCATGATGCTACCACCACCATATTTGACAGTGGGGATGGTGTGTTCAGAGTGATGTGCAGTGTTAGTTTTCCGCCACACATAGCGTTTTGCATTTTGGCCAAAAAGTTCCGTTTTGGTCTCATCTGACCAGAACACCTTCTTCCACATGTTTGCTGTGTCCCCCACATGGCTTGTGGCAAACTGCAAATGTGACGTCTTATGCTTTTCTGTTAACAATGGCTTTCTTCTTGCCACTCTTCCATAAAGGCCAACTTTGGGCAGTGCACGACTAATAGTTGTCCTATGGACATATTCCTTCACCTCAGCTGTAGATCTCTGCAGCTCGTCCAGAGTCACCATGGGCCTCTTGACTGCATTTCTGATCAGTGTTCTCCTTGTTCGGCCTGTGAGTTTAGGTAGACGGCCTTGTCTTAGTAGGTTTACAGTTGTGCCATACTCCTTCCATTTCTAAATGATCGTTTGAACAATGCTCCGTGGAATGTTCAAGGCTTTGGAAATCTTTTTGTAGCCTAAGCCTGCTTTAAATTTCTCAATAACTTTATCCCTGACCTGTCTGGTGCTTTCTTTGGACTACATGGTGTTGTTGCTCCCAATATTCTCTTAGACTACCTCTGAGGCCGTCACAGAGCATCTGTATTTGTACTGACATTAGATTACACACAGGTGCACTATATTTAGTCATTAGCACTCATCAGGCAATGTCTATGGGCAACTGACAGCACTCAGACCAAAGGGGACTGAATAATTACCCACAACCCACTTTGCAGTTATTGATTTGTAAAACATGTTTGGAATCATGTATGATTTTCGTTACACTTCTCACCTGTACACCACTTTGTATTGGTCATTCACGTGGAATTCCCATAAAATTGATTCATGTTTGTGGCAGTAATGTGACAAAATGTGGAATAATTCAAGGGGGCTGAATACTTTTGCAAGGCACTGTAGATAGTGCAGTTAGAGCATCCCTAAAATAAACTATTTGTACAGGAAGTTAATTTTGTTTTGTACTTATTGTTGACTTACTTTCAGGTGCTTCAGAGAAGCCTACTTCAAAAACACCACCTGCCCTGTAACACTAAATTTGGCAGTAACATATACTAAACAATGTTTCAGATAGTCTTGTGGTAAAGCTGCCAGAGATTTTATTCCAGAAAGTATTTCATGCCCTGTAAAGATGAAGTCTTTTCTACTCCAAATCTGGATTGTCTAGAAAAACTTCCAAGCATCGGAAATATGTATTTTTATTAAGACTTGGCTCAGATGATTTTGAGAGGAGGGGAGTTAGTCAAGGATCTACATCCTTTAAACATTTAGATTTTAAGGGGTGAGAGCCATAGTGCAGATTTTCAAGTAAGATGTGCAGGGCTGTGGAGTCGGTACAAAAATCCACCGACTCCGACTCCTCAGTTTAGGATTCCTCCGACTCCTCTAATTTGCATATTAAAATCTTGTTGATTGAAAGTATGTAACATGAAATTCGTCTCTTCACTGCCAACGCTTAGGAATTTTAAAAGACATCTGAAGTGAGAAGGATATGTAGAATGACATATTTATTCCCTTTAGTCATAGACTAAAACTAGTCCTTGGTAAGAGTACTTGTAAAAGGTACAGACCAGAACAAAGAACATCTATCAGGCCCTAGGCAATGTAACTGTGGGTACATGTAAAGGTGGCCACTTACTGTACAATTTCTAGTGAAAAATCGTTCGAGAGATCAGAAATTCTGATCGGACGAAAAATCGTTCACTACACCATCAACTAACCAATCTTTGCTTCCTATCTATCACAACCACCAAGAAAATCCAAATTTTCGTTCGACGAAAATTCATTCGGGCGACATTTTTTTCACTCGTTCATAATCGATTGTGTCCACCAATGGAGATTATTTACAACCAATCCGATCAGAATCTCTGATCGCTCAAACGATTTTTCGCTAGAAATTGGACCGTTAGTGGCCAGCTTAAGAGTGATGTGCAGGTACTCTGCAGGGGAATGAGGCGATTCTTCCTCTATTACACATTCTTCATGCACAATCTGAACCAGGTTTATGGGTGATAGACAACACCTCTGTGTTCAATGTGCACAACATTCTCAGTGGATTCCCTGCAGCTCTGTGGAGAGTACATATGTAAAGTATAGTACTACTGTGTAACAAAGTAAACCTAAGACAGATGAAATTAAAGTTGTATACATACCTGGGGCTTCCTCTAGCCCCCTTCAGGCTAATCAGTCCCTTGCTGTCCTCCTCCGCCACCTGTATCTTCTGCTATGAGTCCAGGTACTTGAGCCAGTCTGGCATAGTGTGCATGCACACACTCCGCTGCCGGGAGCGTACTACACCTGCGCAATAGTGCAGAACGCTCCTGGCTGTGGAAGCGGCATGCGGCCGGACTGCGCTGACTGGCTCAATTACCAGGACTCATAGCAGAAGATCCAGGTGGTGGAGGTGGACAGTGAAGGACTGATTAGCCTGAAGGGGGCTGGAATAAGCCCCAGGTATGTATAAAACTTATCTTTTCATCCTTCTCAGGTACCATTTAATTCATAGTCACCAAACCAAATTATAACAACATATCAAATTATTTGATTTCAAAAGCATACATTTGCATAAATCAGAATCAACGCAGAATTATTTCCATCTCATTGATCATCTTTATTAGTGACACGGCTACTTATCAGGCTTTATAGTTACAGCATAGATGTTATTTAGTATATATAAGAGATTCATGTGTACACACAATCAGATGTGTATATCTGACTTTAAAAATACGGGGACTGCTTTATTGAAGTAGCACAAGTAACTAATTTTGATTGGTTTATTTCATTTTTGTGGACTAAGCACAGCTATTACTGTATCTATAAATCATTTATGATGACTATTATCTGAGAAATAGAATTTTTTTTCATATTTTCTATTTTAATTACAGTTTAAATTCATTAGGAGTCGGAGTCGGTGCATTTTTTCCCGACTCCAGGCACCCAAAATTACTCCGACTCCACGACTCCGACTCCACAGCCCTGAAGATGTGTTAAAGGGATTTTGATCAACTTTTTTTCCTTTACCGGAGAATACAGGCTCATTTTATAATGAAAGAAGTTTAATCCATTCTTATAACAAAAGAAGCTTAGAATGGAGTCAGTTTTTTTGAGTCAGAAATCTACTATTTCAGGAGGCCTATGTTAGAAGTTAGGGACACCAAATCACATAACCTTTTTCATCTTCTCTCCCCAAAGTACTTGGGGCTTGTGGTTTGAGTAAACAAGAAAAGTTCCTATTTCCAGTTGGTGTTCCTCCCATTTGGGATTACCTCTAACAGAATCTTTAAAAAGGTTCTGGGAAAGGCATTGATCTCTTTGTAAGAAAAGTTGTTCCAAAATATACCTTATCTTAATTAATTATTAATCTTGGGGGATTCAGAGCGGTTGATTCACAAGTATGTGAACTTAGTGACTCAATACCTACTAGTCTCTGGATTGAATTTCAAATTTTTAAAAGTTCAATCTAGTTCCAAGTACCATTTGGTTTCTGGGAGTGAGGGTTGACTGCCGTTTTTGCCTCAAGAAAAATAAAACTTTACTCGTGTAGCATTGTTGCAGCTGGAATTAAATCGGCAAATTTGAGAAATTCACATGGGTTTCTACTAGATCATTGAATGGAAGAGCAGAGTCTCTGGATGTCAGAATTTCACTGTCCTCGAAGGTATTATTCCTCA
The DNA here is from genome assembly GCF_040937935.1 of Hyperolius riggenbachi. Lineage (NCBI taxonomy): Eukaryota > Metazoa > Chordata > Amphibia > Anura > Hyperoliidae > Hyperolius > Hyperolius riggenbachi. The sequence goes on from NC_090655.1 coordinate 184,449,708, forward strand.
GGTGGTGGCTACAGGTTGAAGACTTTGGAAAGATCTTGCTAAGAAGACTCTGGAAAGACCTGAAGTCGATCGTGAATTTAGAAGTGAGTTTGTATATGTCATGTAGAATTTTAGGGGCAATGGGGACAGAAACAAGCTTTGTTATTATTCAGCAGGAAATAATTTGGAGCAGTCAGATTGCATCTGAGGAAGAACAAACACTTCTTGAAAAACAAGCTGGCATTAGTACAGTCAGACAATTCTACCATTGAGGCAAATATCAACTAGCCGGGAGGGACAAGATTGGTCTCCGTACATTGGAGAAGAGAAGGCTCTTCTGTAGTTGAGTTCTTTCTACCTAAAACAAGTCAAACGAACAGATCCGCAGTACCACATCCTTGAAAACCTAGCTTTTTTTATTGTAATAAAGCATTGAGAATGCCATGGCAATTAAGTAGTTTACTCCTTGGAAGGAAAGCAATGACAGCCTTTGACAGTGTAATAAAATGACAAAGATGTCACCTTGTCAACAAAGATTCCTTTAGTCAAAACCATGTTTTTTTCTAGTAGAAATGTATGATTGCGAGAGTTGGACCATAAGGAAAGAGTCCCTTGGACTGCAAGAAGATCCAAATCAGTCAATTCTTAAAGAAATAACCCTGAATGTTCATTGGAAGAAGCAATGCTGAAGATGAAGCTGAAATACTTAAGACACACAATGAGAGGGCAGGACTTATTGGAGAAGACCCTGGTGTTAGGAAAGATCATGGCCAAATGAAGTAGGGGACAGCATAGAATGAGATCGCTATATAGTATCGTGGAAGCAACAAACAGGAGCTTGGAAAAGCTTCAAGAGGCAGTAGAAGATAGAGGGGCCTTGTGTGCTGTGGTCCATGGACAACGACCCGCAAAGAGTTGTGCATGACTGAATAGTGACTGAACAACAAATCACTACATCCTTTTGTACTTTTGCTCGCTACGAATATCACTGGGATTTCATAGCAAAGCTGCTCAGGAGCTGCATTCAGAGTCTCACTGACTGCTCTTTTCTGTTTGTATGCAGGGAAGGTTTCCTTACCAGCATCATTGGTTACTCTATCACATAGACGAGAACCTCCATGATTGGGGAATGTAACATGATCAGTACCTTCAGTGATGATTGCATTATATGGGGCAATGTTCGAGGAGCTGTCACCCATACTATCTCAGAAAAAAATAACACATAAGTAGATAAATACTAGCTCTACTTACATAACATGTATTGCACTGTCCACATTTTGATTCTAGTGATTTTTCTACAGTAAAAAAAAAAAACCTCCTTAGCATTTCCCATTTTAAGCTACTTTGAAGCCAATCCTGGTGTCATTACCTGCCCTACTCTCCTCTGCCTGATTTGCCTGCCCTTCACTATAGAAATTGCATTGTCTCAGCATGAGAAATATTGGCCAATCAGAGAGGAACAGAGGTGTGGGAGGGCAATACAGGAGGGAAAGAGGCTTCAGCCAATCAGGCTGCATTAGTTAAGTCTGAGGGGAAATAGAGAGATAAAAAAAGGACAACCCAGCATGCCCTGCAACTTCTTTTTTGTGTAACAAATAAGTCAGGTAAACTGGGGAATTATTATTTACCAACAAGAAAAGAAATAGTGATTTTAACTGTTGGATTGCCTGGTTAGCATCCTTATTACTTGTTTACCAGATAAAAATAAAGAATTGATTTTTGATTTTATGCCGACAGTTACACTTTCAGTTCTTGATTAATAGACCAAAGAATACACAAAAGTTGCAGCAAACGATAAGAGACCAAACGCTACATCGGGAGACATGTAAACAATTAATATTTTTACCCTAACAAAAAAAAAAGTATGATCTTTTTGTGTTGGGAAAGGTGTGTACACAGCCTCTAGGCTAGGGCTACATTGGTATGGCCATACACTAAAGGTGGCCACACACCATACAATAAAATGATCTAATTTTATGGGGCATGCTCTATAAGTAGTAGCAGTGTTAAGGAGTCTTGCCTAAGGTCTCCTCACTGAATAGGTGCTGGCTTACTGAACAGGAAGAGCAGAGATTTGGACCCAGGCCTCCTGTGTCAGAGACAGAGCCCTTAAAGCAGATCCAAGATGAAAAACGAAATATAACAAATAACTTGTCTATATATCTTATCTAAAGTTTACACAACATATCTAGCTGCAAACAGCTTCAAAAGTGTGATTATTTATTCCTGTGATACAATGACAGCAGCCATGTTCTGTTTGTCACATTGTCACAGGCTGAGGGCTGGAGATGCTATCAGCTTGCCTGTGTGTAAATTCAGTCCCCTCTCCTCCTCCCCTCTGCCTCTGAAATCAATGGCTAGTGACCTCCTCCTCCTCCTGCCCAGACTGAGCTCCCATAAGCCCTTGCTACAGTGCCAAAGCACAAAAGGAGTTGTGTGCGAGGCTTGTTTATTTTATAGGGCATTAGAGTATTAAAACAAAACAAAAAAAGTATTTGGATTGAGGAATGCCCTATAAACTATATGAATGGAACACAATTATGCAATGATCCACTTTAACCAGAGCCCTTATCCAGCCACCAGCTTCCCACTTATTCGATAAGACAGAGAGTATTGGATTTTTCTGATCAATTTTTATAAAAACTGAATGGTGCAGGGTAGATTGTCAATTACTTGATGTATAGACCCAAGCAATTTTTGCTGAGTTTTCAATCATTTTTTTCATAATTGGGGAAAAAATGTTTACGTGTGTGGTACATTGGTCAGATTTTTGAATTGTTGCAATCAATCAGAAAATTGATTGCAATTTTTGAACCAAAAATATATTTTAAAACCTTTAGAAAAATTATATGGCGTGTGTGTGGCCACTTTAAGGCTGGTTTCACAGTGGGACGTTACAGGCGCACGTTAGAGCAGCCTGTAACGCACCCCACCGCACAGCAATGAAAAATCAATGGGCTGTTCACAGTGCCCACGTTGCGTTACATAGTAACGCTGCGCCACCAGACAACGTACTGCATGCAGTACTTTCTAGGCGGCAGAGCCGCGTTTGACTGCTTGCACATGCTCAGTAACGTTGGGGAGGAGCGGAGAGCGGCCAGGCACATGGCTAATTAATATTCACTGCACTCAGTGACGTGCAGTGTTTACTTCCTGGAGCGGCCGCTCTGTGCAGCGATTGGCCGGCGGGACCACGTGATGCCGCATGCGCACAAGAGTACGCATCACGGCATCACGGACGCCAGAGTGAGCTGCACAACGCGGCTCACTCTGACGTCCAAAGCAGGGAGCACCAGGCGTTGCGTTAGGGGCACGTTATGCGACCATAACGTCCCCTAAAACGCAATGTCCTGGTGTGAAACCAGCCTAATAGATGTCCACCAGATTTGAACATCATAGCCACACACTGTACACAGATTTTTAAAGCGCCTGTAACCCTCGTTATGTACCAACACAGCAGCACGGTGGCGTAGCGGTTAGCACTCCCGTCATGCAGCAATGGGTCCCCAGTTCAAATCCCAGCCAGGTCAACATCTGCAAGGAGTTTGCATGTTCTCGCCGTGTCTGTGTGTTTTCTCCGGGCACTCTGGTTTCCTCCCAAATATACAGATAAATTAATTGGCTTGCCCCTAAATTGGCCCTAGACTATAATGCATGCACTACACGATACATACATAGACATGTGACTACGGAAGGGACTAGATTGTGAGCCCCTCTGAGGGACACAATCTAGTCCCACTAATGATCCAATCTCTTTCATCCAATCTTACCAAATCTATGTCGTATAAGGGTAAATTGAGTGAATATACTGAATAGATACTTCAGACAGTTACCTTATATTACATAGATATGGTAAGATTGGATGAAAAAGATAGGATCATTAGTGGCCACCATAAGTCATACAGTTATAAGCTCCTGAGATGACACTCAGTGCACTGAGCAAACTCAGTGTGCGTTCCTTTGTTTCAGGCTGCAAAGTGGCAAAATAGGAATATTCTAAAAGGGGTTTTCTATACTACTGATTGTCGGGGCACTTCATGACTACTGTCTTAAGCTCCTCATCAGAATTGTAGTGGTTCTGGTTCTTTTCCCACTGGCGGTTCCAGTAATGCGCCGAGTTCGGGTGAAGGAACGTGTGCTTGCCCCCTTCAGTCTTTAGAGAACCACGCAGGACTCTTACGGTGGCTGGCATGATGACGCGACGGTCATGCAGTGGGGGAAAGCATGAGCGATTTTACCCAAAGTCAGCGCATTACCGGAGCTACCAGTGGGACCGCGGACGGGGCCAGGAGGATGCCGGGGACTTTGCGGGCTACGGTGGGCTGGAGGAAGCCCTAGGTAAGTTCAGTTTTCTTTTTTTACTACACTGCTCAGGGTCCCTTTAAAACATCAACAATGTATTTTGAACGTTTTATGACTAGTACACACCTTGCAATTTTCCATCAGATTGATGGTCGAATTGATTATTACTGACTAGTCCTAGACTAGACTGATTTTCGATTGCTTTTCGGAACGAATTTCCAATCACTTCTATACTAAAATCGATCCGAAAAACAATTAAAATCAGATCAATCCTGTCAAATGATTGATTTTGTCAAACTGAAGGAAAATTGTATTATGTGTACCAGGCGTAAAGCCTTGTAATTTGCATGTACACTTATAGGTTAGTCAGCAAATCTAACCACCTATGGCTATTCATGAGTGAATTTCTAATGCCACCTCCAAAGCAGAGAAACTAGTTTGAAAATTGTCAGGCGTGTGTGTTCTAAGTTCAAAATGCATTCTCATCAGCGAAACATTATTTAGCTTAGTGTGTCATGTAGCCAACTTTTCCTGAACTGAAGTAAGAAGAATAGGGAGGCAGCCATATTTATTTCCTTTTAAATGATACCAGTTGCCTGGGAGCTCTGCTGGTCCATTTGGCTGCACTAGTGTCTGAATAACACCAGAAACAAGCATACAGCAAATCTTGTCCGATCTGACAATAATGTCAGAAACACCTGATATGCTGCATGCTTGTTCAGGGTCTATAACTATAAGTTTTTGAAGGCAGAGGATCAGCAGGATAGCCAGGCAACTGGTATTGTTTAAAAGGAAATAAATATGGCAGCCGCCATATACCTCTTGCTTCAGTTGTCCTTTAATGTCCTTTAATGATCTGGTTGGGCTCACAGCCTGAAGTGAGATAAGCTTATTCGCCTGTATATGTTCCAGGAAATGACTTTGCAAGTTAATTGATGTCTATTTTTAATAACTACTGAAAATTATTATATAGAGTACTGGTATTTTAATTTGCTGTATGTTTATGATATCATAGCACTTATTTACATAGCAAATCATTTAAATGATAAATATTTAAGTGTAATTCAGATGTCTTTTCCTATATCTGTGCTGTGCTACTTGAATATGATTAATGTATGTAAGCTATTAATAGTCTATTAAACTAATGATTTTGCTCTTTTAGGAAGCGGCTACCTTTGCCAGAGAACAAGGATTTGAAGTAAGTTTAAACCAGACAGGTACTTTATATTCTTCACAGTCACTGAACATTGTGTAGGAATGGAAAGGTTAAAAGATTTTTGTGTTGTTGTAACTTATAACTAGATTCTACATCTTGGACCTTGATGGATGCTTAGCGCAGTTGCCATGGCAAACTAATGCTCTTCCTTCCAGATACTCTTCTCCAATCTGCTTGGCACAGTGACACCCATGTATAATGAAGTTCCAGTGCTCTTGGCTTCTTGTTATTTCAAGCTGCAGGCATAGTTGCAGTTTGAATTGTCACAGTGATAAGCAAATAAAATATACAACTTCTTTCAAAGCAGTTTGTTTGTTAGGACAGAACAGTCATCTTATTCATGCCACGTACAGAAATTAGGTGAAGCTCCATGATTTCTCTTAGTAGTAACAATCTCTAGCCTTGAGTGACACTTTTTACTGCTAATGACCTTGCCTTCGGAAGCTGGATGTGAAAGTCTCAGAATAACCTATTTTAGGAACCTGTAGAGCTACAATTGATAATCAACTGGATTTTTTTACTTTTGTCAGACAACCACTTCAATTCTAGAAGAGGTAATTGATTTTAAATTGCTTTGTTAAAGGAGAGGAACTGACAAAATAAATCCGTATATACCCGTATTTTTCGCCGTATAAGACGCTCCGGCATATAAGACGCACCCAGATTTAGAAGGCAAAAATCAGGAAAAAAAAGAAAAAAACTAAACCTTGGTGTGTCTATGATGCAGGGGCGTCTTATGGACTTTTCACCCCCCAGTTACTCTACATACTATTACACTGACCACATAAGGAGACAGTGTAATGATTGCCTATTCCCATGTTGCCTGCCTGTGTTCCCCTATGTGGTCAGTGTAGGGATTGGCTGTTCCTGTGTCCCCCTGTGCCTGCTGTTTCCCCCTGTGCCTGTCATGTCCTCCTGTGCCAACCATGCCCTTCTGTGCCAGCCATGTCCCCCTGTGGCAGCCATGTCCCCCTGTCAGTCTCCCCCTGTGCAAGCCATGTCCCCGTCAGTGTCCCTGTGCCAGGCATGTCCCCCTGTCAGTGTCCCTGTGCCAGCCATGTCCCCCTGTCAGTATCCCTGTGGCAGCCATGCCTTCCCTGTCAGTGTCCCTGTGCCAGCCATGCCCCCCTGTCAGTGTCCCTGTGCCAGCCATGCCCCCCTGTCAGTGTCCCTGTGCCAGCCATGCCCCCCTGTCAGTGTCCCTGTGCCAGCCATGCCCCCTGTCTGTGTCCGGTGCCAGCCATGTCCCCCTGTTAGTGTCCTCCTGCCAGCCATTTCCCCCTGACAGTGTCCCCCTGTGCCGTCCGTGTCCAGCTGTGCCGGCCATGTCCCCCTGTCCATATCCCATGTGCCAGCAGCGTAATTACAGTATATACGCATGCGTGACCCCGGCGCACGTGTGCTGATTGCGTAATCACCGCGCGGCTAATTAGGACTCACCGGCCAGCGATGTTCGGCGGCTGCAACAGCGGTAGATGGGAGAAGAGGATCCCGAAGCAGGACTGGAGCCAGGAGCGCGGCGGCTGTAGCAGCAGGCATCGGTGGATGGCAGAAGAGGATCGCGAAGCAGGACTGGAGCCAGGAGCGCGGCGGCAGGAGCAGGTAACGTATATACCGCTTCCCTGCGCACCTCTGCATAACAAAATCTGTACCTTCGCCGCATAAGACGCACCCACTTTTCCCCAACAATTTTGGGGAAGAAAAAGTGCATCTTATACGGCGAAAAATACGGTAATAACATTTCATTTGCATCTCTGTACATGAAAAGTGAACAAAGCCACACCCTCCTTTATTTTTCCCATTCATTGTAATCAACAGCTTCACCATCCTGTCAAGAGGTATATTTACATATTGAAGCCCCCAGCTTTTCCTAGTTCCTGGAATCAGTGTCAGTGACGGTGTCAGTGATCCAAACAGTGTGATCGCCTCTCATAGGCATCAGCCTATGAGAGGGATCTATTTCCCTGCCACAAATGGGGACAGCTGAGTGACATAGCTGTCCCCTGTACAGCGCTGTGCTAGATTGCAAAGCTTTATAATGTAAATAGAGACTTCTCTATTTCTCTTTCGCTAATGGCCTGACCAGCCGCATGCGCCTCTGTCAGACAGAGGCGCTGCACCTATCTGCACAACCTCGTAGTTACTCCTGCTCTTGTATTTGCCTGAGGAAGCGGTCTTGGGACCGTGAAACGCGTCACATAATTTTATGTGGAGTACTGATTATAAATATATATTTTTCTGGATACCATATATGGTGGTTGTGTCATATATATATAGGGGAGACGGATCCACCCCGTTCCCACAATTTTTTTATTTGGTTTTAATAGGCTACTAATTTTTATTCTGCTGGCGCCTCTGTAACTAGTACAAATATCATCCACTTGGTGGATGGGTGTGTACGCCCTTATTTTTCTTCTACGGAGAGCGACCTTTTAGCCTGAGTGGGGACAGGCTTAATATCCCCATATGCGATTGGAGTGGTTGCCTGAGGTTGGCAACACAGACTTGTGAGTATATCCATATCTGCTGTACAAATTGAAGATTACCTTATATTAACAATAATACGCTATTGGGGGCTCTCGATTGTTGTCTCTTTTTGTCTTTCTACGTTTTAAAGAAGCATGTGTTGGCTTACTAAAATAATGTGGACAACCAATGTGACCAAAACCAATTTATTGGGCAAAATCAGAAGATCTGCTTCATCAGGTCAATGCAGTGCCTGTGGGAAGGTTGACCATGGTCCCACAGGATATTTACTAGGTTGTGAGGATCTGCTTTTCTCCATACAAGTAGATTTTTTTTTTTTTACCTTTTGCCCAGGGGAGACTATAACATATTTAACAATGTACAGAAATTACAGCATGAATCTGCAAATAGCGATTGATGATCATACAGTCCTCAATATGTAGTATAATGAACCTAGAGCATTGCAGCCATAGGATCGACCTGGCCTTAAGTCACTTTACAGAAAATAAACAAAACTGAGCTAGGAGTTGAAGTGAAAGCAATTAATCAACTACACACATATGATTTATACATTGCCTACAAGGTGCCTTAACATTTTGAGGTATTTTATGGCACTTGTGGTATTTAAAGACTTCCACTTTTGCCCTGTCTGTCCAAATTTAATTTTACCCAGTTTTTTATTTTTATTTTTTCTAGTCCTGATACTGCCTTTAACCAAATCATAGGTGTTTAGGACATTTTCTAGAAATGCTTTATGATCTTCCTAATGAGTTGTGATTGTGTTCATATCCTCAGGTTGTTGACACTAAGGCTAGGTTCACAGTGGGGCAGTGCATTGCGACGTTAAAGTTGTAACACACGTTAATGTTGCATACAGTAGACACAGTGAAGCATACAGGCAGTGAAAAGTAGGCTTCCCTGTATCTGTTACCGGATGCGTTTAAAAAATGCACTGCAGCAGTGCGTTACCTTAACGCAATATTTACCTTGTACCTGTGCCGGTACAAACTGATCCTCCATTCCCCCGCAGCTACCCAGTTTTGTTTCTGCACCTGCCAGACTCTTGCCGCACGTGACCTTGATCGCGTTCCTGTCATCGGGAGCATCATGCGCAGTACAAGAAAATCTCGTACTGCACATGCGCAGGATGATCCCGATCACAGGAACGCGATTGAGGATGCGTGGCCAGAGCCTGGCAGGTGCAGCAGCTATCGACTGGCTCAGTCGCCAAAAACGAAACTGGGTCACTAGGATTAGGACTTCCTAGGCACCTGGTATTGTTTAAAAGGAAATAAATATGCAGCCTCTGTATCCCACTCACCTTGGGTTCCCTTAAATGTTTTCTTTTTTTTTTTAAATAGGAAATATTTCATCATTATTGTAAGATATAAGATTATTGCATATGTAAGATTCTGAAGCTTGTGAATGAGAATAAATACACAGTTCTTTTACAGCTCACAGTGATATTGCAGACTTGCCTAAATATATATTTTGTTAGAATGGCCAATTTTGGCTGCATTGAATTCAGCATTTTCATTTGGTCCCTGCAGATTGTTGTTAGTAATAAATTCCATCTCTTTTACCTCATATATTGCCATCTGCTAATACTGGGAGCTCACATAGCACCTGGCCGAGTCCGGATCCAGGCTGATTAAAAGGAAAGAATTTCTTTTATGTGCCGAGATGGAGTGAGAGTGACAAATTCCTTAGTAAATGGTCTTTCAGAATATTTTAAGTACATATGTCTGGTGTACTCATGGCTGCTTTTTCTATTAGTTCCAGTTCCCATCTTCCAAGTGTCTACAGTGTTATAGAGCAGTAAAATACTGTAGCAAATTTGAAGGATAGCCTAGCAGAACAGTAGTGGTGAAAGTGAGGCCATCCATAGGTGTGGACATGTGTGCTGAGCCTTACTCATGTTTCTGATCACTCCCGAAAGGCTCCATTTCTCTCCAGTAGTGGCTACAACTTTAGTAAGGTTCCCCAATTAAACCCCATAGCAACAGGTGTGTCCCGCCCAGTGTTGTAATTTATTTCAGAAGGTGGTGGGGGCATTGTGTTTCACTGGTATCAGCTCTAGCATTGATTCTGTAGCTGCCTTTACAGATACTTTCTAGCCTGAATTGTTATACTTCATGACCTTCGTTTTTTTCTAAATGAGTCTTGTAAAAAAAAAATAGAGAAAAAGGATGGAACCGCACACAACGCACAGAGAGATCAGCAAGGCATGTCCATAACCGTGTTCTACCCAGAATTTTTTTTCCAGCCGGGTGGCATGAAGAAGTAGCTGGGTGGGGCAAGATGAGAGAATGCAGGGCTGGCGCTTCCCTGCACAACTTTGCTTGCAGCATAGGAGGAGGTGAGCCAATGACAACTGGGTGCTCACCAAAATTAGCTTGGTGGAGCATCAGGCTAAAAGAGCCTGGGGAGAACACTGCATAATCTCACTCACAGACCACTGTTGCCCCCCTCAGGGGGAAGTGACTACGCTGTGCATTCTCTGTATTAATCAGAAAATACAGTCATTATCCAATGCCTTTTGCATTAAAACACATATATAAGTAGATAAATACTAGCTCTACTTACATAACAAATGTATTGCACTGTCCACGTTTTCACTTTAGTGCTTTTCTACAGTAAAAAAAAGAGAAAATCATTTTTAGCATTTCTGATGTAACTGGCTATTTTGAAGCTGATCATGATGTCATTTTCTCCCTTACTCTCCTCTGCCTGATTTGCCCGCCCTTCACTATGGAAAGTGCATAGTCTCAGCATGAGAAATATTGGCCAATGCATGAGAAATATTGGCTAATTAGAGAGGAACAAGAGGTATGGGAGGGGAAAACCGGAGGGAAAGAGACTTCAGCCAATCAGGCTGCATTAGTTAAGTCTGAGGGGAAGTAGAGAAGCAAAAAAGGACAACCCAGCATGCCCTGCAACTTCCTTTTTTGTACCAAATTTTGTGTGTACCAGATAAGAGTCAGGTAAACTGGGGAATGATCATTTATCAACAAGAAAAGTAATAGGGATTTTAACTGTTGGATTGCCTGGTTAGCATCCTTATTACTTGTTTACCAGGTAAAAACAAAGAATTGATTCTTGATTTTATGCCGACAGTTACACTTTAAAAATGTAGATAGTTGTGATTTCATTTGAATCTGCTCAACAGTAAATTGCATCAGTTTGCCACTTAACAGTGATTTCTCCTCCATTCTTCTTAGTAACTAACACAGTTGTTAGATGGTATTCGTGTGGTAATGAATTTTATATATTCATTTCTGCACAAAGGGAAAACATACTGTAACATGACAAGCCAGAAGGATTGCTGGCTTATTATTCATGTTCTCTTATTTGATTTGAAAAAGGAAAACTTTGGAAAGTTAGGGGGAGTATTGAGGAGATGTCTTGTATCGTATCGTTAGGTTTCACCTACCCATATACTACAGAGTGAAAAAGTCATGTTTGATTATTCATACTATGATACTTGCTATTTTCTAGACCGAAGATATTAAAGAGATTGCCAGAAAAGCTCAGGCTTTGCCAAAGGTGAACACAAAAAGACCAAGAGTTGTTGTATTTACGCAGGGGCACGAGGATACCATCATGGCAACAGGTAATTGATTGATTGAATTTGACCTGTGGACCCCATATAAAGCCCATATCTAGTCAAAGATACAAATATTTCTTATAATGGCTTAGCAACAGATTTTCTTTCTTATTCAGTGGGAGAGCCATGGTGAAAGCATACTTTTTTTTATAAACTCCCTGCTGAATTCAGTTTTCTGTATATCTACTCATTTAGGTTTAGTGTCATCTCTTTTCGACTTTGGAAGATATACTGTCCCACCAGGTGCTTTCTCTGATTTCTTATAGGGAAGAACGTGCACTGGATATCTGAACGCAGATGATATTGATTAGACACAGTGGCCCTTATTCAATTCACTTTTTCTCCTAAGTGATATTTTCACATCAAAAATAAAATGCGTTTTAAGTCACCGCTGAGCAAGAAAATACTATACTTTTTCACCTCTTCCTAGGAAAAAAAAAATGAATAGGATGGGGCCCATTGCCTTTTAAGCACCCAGCAAGCAAGAAAATACTTTTGGCAGCATTTTTTCTTATACTTTTTGAATTACAAAGTTCTGAAAAGTAATTTAAACAAGATAAGTTATCTCTTAGGAGAAAACTTGGGAGAAAAAGTGAATTGAATAAGGGCCCAGAATCTTAATTGAGAATAAAAAAAAGTTCCATTTGCCTATACCCTGTTTCCCCAACAATAAGCTCTACCCCCGAAAATGAGCCCTAGTGACAGTTACTGTAAGAAGGAGGAAGAGGCCAGGAAGTGGGCACACAGCGGTGCTATACCATTTGGGCTCCTGTCCTGTCATCCCAGCACAAAGCAAGGTTATCAGCTGTGTGCAGGAATGACAGGGCAAGTGCCGGATCAATACGGTACATTCCCACACAATGCAGATTACCATAGGAAGTGGCCAGCAAGCACGGACACATCTGTGCAGTGCCAATCGGGAACTGGTCCTGTCATCCCAGCACACAGCTAGATTGTCAGCTGTGTTCAGATCAAACTCGTCATGCGGACGCGCTTTACAGCTCTTTACGACGGGAAATACGGAAGAAGAGGACGCTTTGCCCGAGGACGACTGGCAGTCGTCCGAAAACGAAACTTAGCCGCGGAGGGAGACCGGAGGGCACCGAAGGACCGGCACGGGCACAGGACGGCTGCGGGAGGCTTGGGAAAGCCCCCAGGTAAGTGAATTTTTTTTTACCCGCCAGTTAAGGTTCCCTTTAAGCCATAGACCCTGACCAAGCATGCAGATCAAAAACAAGGAACACCAAGAGCCCCAATAGTGTAATATGTACTGGTAAATGGTTACTAGATAAATATTAATACTCACAAACCAGGGTTACCATCAGGCAACCACTGTAAAAGCAGGTGGGAAGATTTTCCTGACCCCACTCAGGAATAAGAAGTCGCTCTCTGTAGATGAGAAAAAGGGGGTTCAGCCCTCCACCCAGGGTGGACTCAATATAATGCAGGAAAACCGAGGCGCCAAAAGAATAAAAGGAAGCTAAATGAGCTTAAAAAAACAAATTCTTGGTAAATAGAGGAGGTAGTGGTGGACTTACCTCCTCCAAGTAGACACACAACGACTGTAGTAAAGACGGTCAATATATTTTATTTATGAACTCCAAATATGCAACGCGTTTCAAATGGTTTGATTCCGCTTCATCAGGCAATAACAACGGAGCAATAGCATATGTGGTCAGTAGAAGAGCCAGGCAACTCTGTCTTGTGATGCAGTGCCATCTAGTGGTGGATTGTGATATATGCATATAGGTGATTGTATCAAAAAATGCATAGCAGAGCGTAACATATAACATTTAAGAGCCAGAGGTGCCTGGCTCTTCTACTGACCACATATGCTATTGCTCTGTTTTTATTGCCTGATGAAGCGGGATCAAACCTGCGAAACGCGTTGCATATTTGGAGTTCATAAATAAAATATATTGACTGTCTTTACTACAGTCGTTGTGTGTCTGCTTGGAGGAGGTAAGTCCACCACTACCTCCTCTATTTACCAAAAATTTGTTTTTTTAAGCTCAAGTTTTTTTAAGCTCATTTAGCTTCCTTTTATCCTTTTGGCGCCTCTGTTTTCCTGCATAAGCATGCATATCAGATGTCTATGACAAATCTGACAAGATTAGCTGCATACTTGTTTCAGGTGTGTGATTTAGACCTTACTGATCAGAAAGGACTGCCAGGAAACTGATATTAAAATGGAAATAAATATGGCAGCTTCCATAGGTCTCACACCTCAGGTTCTTTTTAATGGTACTTGCCACCACTTGCCCCATTTTGATTCTGAACAGGACAGTTAAGGGCTCTGCCTCTGACACAGGAGACCTGGGTTCGAATCTCTGCTCTGCCTGTTCAGTAAGCCAGCACCTATTCAGTAGGAGACCTTTGGCAAGTCTCCCTAGCACTGCTACTGCCTATAGAGCGCGTCCTAGTGGCTGCTGCTCTGGCGCTTCGAGTCCGCCAGGAGAAAAGCGCAATGTAAATGTTCTGGCTTTGTTTGTTTTAAAGTGGTGGTTGAAACTCACCATTGATGTCCTGTTTGTCTACCTAGAGGGAAAGCACTATTTTTGACACCGCATAATGGCATCATGGCAAAGCAAGTAGAGATAATGTTCTTTTACAAATGTCGTTCATTACACATGAGCTTAAAATTCAATTTTGCATGCAAATTCACCTGACATGAAACTCAGGCAGCTTGTTGCTAGTTAAAGAGCTGCCAGCTAACTATCAGCAACTGTTAGGGCCTGTTTCCACTACAGCGAATCTGCATGCGTTTCCTGCATGTAGATTCGCACAAGCAATAAAAGTGGATGGGCCTGTTTCCACTTGTGCAGGATTCTGTGCGGTTTGTTGTGCAGAAAAAATCTGCACGGCAGACCCATCAGAATTCCCACGCCGCACGCGATTCGTCGGTAATGTAATTAAATAGGAAAACCATAAGCATTTTAGTCTTGCGGTTTTCCCAGCGTTTTCGCTTAAAAACCCATGTCAATGCATGCCGGCCCTTAGCCTCCACTGGCTCAGTTTCAAGTTTGTGGAAACTTGCATGGAATGTTGGAACTCAAGATCTTCTGTGTTGCTTGTGTGCAGCAGATCTCATGAAGATACGTGATATTTGACCAGGTGATTGATTTGTAAGGCTCTTAAGGTCCATACCCATGGGAAGATTGCGTCATTCATTTTCGCCAATGATTGTTAAATTTCACAAATGATAGTTAATTTTCATGATATCATGTTTCCGTCGTTAAATATAAATCCGTTAAAGACATCCAACAAACCGCTATGATTAATTTTCAAAGTGCATCATGACAGATCATTGTTCAATCTTCCACCAAAGTCAGTTGACTTAAAGAGAAACTCCGACCAAGAATTGAACTTTATCCTAATCAGTAGCTGATACCCCCTTTTACATGAGAAATCTATTCCTTTTCACAAACGGACCATCAGGGGGTGCTGTATGGCTGATATTGTGGTGAAACCGCTCCCCCAAGAAACTGAGTACGTACTGACAATTTCCTGTCTGTGAACCTTGCTGCATTGTGGGAAATAGCTGTTTACAGCTGTTTCTAACTGCCAAAAATGCATGCAGCAGCTGCATCACCTGCCAACAGTAAAAATGTCACCATGTAATAAATGTCAGAATGTAAATCAGGGATTTAAAATATTTTACAATGGGCAAACACTGACTAAATCATTTATACATAATTGTAAAAATGAAGCACTTTTTTATTGCATTATTTTCACTGGCGTTCCTCTAAGTGGAAAAATAATTTGATTTGAATTCACATGACCGGTTGTGTCCCATCAATCTCAAAGTTGGAAAACAGAACGGAGAACGGTTGTTTGGAGCCAAAGTTCCTCAATCTAACGTTTCCCTGGTTACTTAGCTTTGCTGAGATCACCTACAGATCTGTTTCATGTTTGTTTCCTGTATAGTATATCTCCGCAAATAGAAGCTTCCCAAATCTATCCCCTGACCAAACTGATCACATGCTCCTCCATGAGTTGTGCTACAAACAAACCACTCCTCTGCTGGTTCATGTGAAGCGTAATTTTAATAATCATCATCTCATTTTATTCTAAAAAAGTTTTCTTTATGTTCAGATTAATTTTTAAATGTCATTACTGCCTTGAAAGAGTTATTTTGCACCCATACTTAAAGATTAGCAAATGAATCTTGGCACCAGTTAACTTTTATGGAAATGAATATAATGTTTGAAGTAAAAGTCCTTCCGACCCTCTGACATCTCTGTGCTCGGTTGCTACTTTTTAGTTGTTCAGAATAACCCTGAGCAGGCCCCACATAATCAGGTCTGTGTTACAGATGCTCTTGTAAGAAGTATTGTTGCTTGATTGAGTCAGGATGCTCTGGGAGGTTCTCATAACCCTGCTTTGTCTCGTCAGTTCAGACTCCATTGACATGATAATGAACAGAGCAGTGCCCATAACGAGTGGGGCTGTCCTGGCACCTCTCAGCCCCCCATCTTGCATTGCCCTGAAATTCAGTGTGTTCAGACAAGCCAGCTGCTTTTCTAAAATTCCCAACTGGTTGCCAGGGAGAATAAGCAGCAGAGAAGGGGCTCCTCTAGTATTGTATACATCTAACATATTAGTGGTTTTACATACTTATGTACCCATTGGCAAATGTTGTTGTGGTTGGACACAGTCTGCATTACTGAGAGACCGCAGCTATTCAGGATCTCTGCCTCACACAGTTAAACAAATGCATTCTCATAAAGCATCAATTATTACTTTATACATGTTTTATTATAGCAGGCTACCTCTAAGCTACAAATCCATATATGCAAGCATTACACTCCCCAGTACCCCCCCCCCCCTTTTTTCCCCCTCAAAAACAATTTAAGCCAGAAGAATAGAAATCAGTTCAGTCTGTAATTTGCTTCCTTTATCTGGCTTGCTTGTGTTCACCCCAACGCTCTTCAGACAGCTGCTAACCAGTGCGTTTTGCTTATTATTTCCATGCAGCCGATCTTGAAAACACTGCACCAGACTCTGGAAACTCCATTTACCACCTCGTAGGACATAGTCCTTTTCTTAACAATACACAAATGTTAGACTATTGTTTTATTTATTAAGGCAGAACTTACCATTACATTTTTTTCTAATGCCACTGTACTGCCACTTTGCTGTAGAGAAAGCAAGTGTGTTTACTTGCTTTACTAAACACAATTAGGTTAAACAAATGTCTTGCTTTTATAGTTGTTTAGTGAAACATGCATTCTTAAAATTGTGTGCATTTCCATAGTTTAAATCGTTATGGTTTGAAAATTATCTAATTCTTTTCCCAGCTGATGAAGTTTTGAGCTTTCCTGTGATCGAAATTGACCAGACTAAAATAGTTGACACTAATGGAGCTGGAGATGCATTTGTTGGAGGTAAGTACTTTGTGGTCTTGTGTTTGCACAATAGCTTGAATTGTGCATCTATAATACTATATACTAAATATGGCCCTGCCATCCATTTACTATAGAAGCACATGTTTCCTGGCATTAGAACTTTATTTGCCTCCAGACAACAAAACATGAGCACCGATATACTTGAAGGCATGCATATGACTGCAGCACAATTAAACTGAGCAGCTGTTGTTAGTGAGTGTACATTACTCTATATAACTGGTTTAAGGGGTCTTCTGTGATTCTCAACCTTTTTTTTTTTTTTTTTTTTACTCCAACTACCTAGGTAAGTAGCCTCTTTATCTGCCTATCTGCCTGTGCCCAACCTTATCCTTCCTTTATTTCTTTCTGGGGAAGCTAATTAACATATCTTGTATGTTTTTGGGATGTGGGAGGAAACCAGAGTTGCCTGGAGGAAACCCACACAAACCCAGGCAGAACACACAAAAACTGTGCAGATAATTCCCAGACAGGGATTTAAACTGCAGACCCTGCAATGAAAAGGGAGAGAGTGCTATCCACTAGTCCCCGTGATCTCTATCTGATGATCTGATGCTTATTTCAGACATGACTCTTGTCCCCCCCCCCGCCCCACCTCTCCCCATTTTTTTCTCCAATCTTTTACTTAAATACTTAAATCCCCCCAACTCCCCACCACTTTAAATATTACTTTGTCATAACTTTTCTACCAGTCTACCTATAGCTATATTCTAAACAATATTTTTACAGTAACCAATTAACTGTGGCACCCTAATGTTGTACATAGATTTTACCAGGTTACAGTGGCGTGATGCCTTCTGTGCCTATGAATAATAAAGGACAGTTAAGTGGCTTGAAGTGTGAGGGGTAAAAGGAACAAGGGACTCTCCCGGCTCATTGCCGTTCAAAGACCTTGCATGCTAGATTATTAAATGACCTCAACAGACACCTGTACACACACTAGATTCTAGATTCTCGGCCTAGATCAGCCTAGCTTGTGTACGAAGTTCGAAGTACGAAGTCGGCCTTTCTTCTACTTCTTCTGTCTTCATCAGTATTGGGACTACAGACTTTCCAGATATCAGTGCTAAGATGAAGTAGCTCCCCAGTTTATTGGGTGCTGAATTTTCCAACATCACAGAGCCCAGCTGAGATCTATTTACATGTGGTTTACATGAGCAAGTGCAGGCAGAAAGATATAGTTGTAACAGTAGATATTACAAAAAATAGCTCTAAGCAGTCTGTTTAAAACATGTATGCAAGTGTTCATGCTAAGGGGTTTACTAATCATTTTTTTTTTCACTTCAAGACCTTTAAATCAAGGTTAATAATTCAAGAAATAATTGTAATGTGCAAAGGTTTGGACACCCTAATAATTCAGTATTTATTAACAGCCCCTTTGGCACATATTTTTTATAGCCAGATGTTAATCTTTGAATTGGTGTTGTGGGGATTATTTTCCACTCTTTATTGCATATCTGTTCTAATGCCAATATATTTTGGGCCACAAGGCATGCATGACATGTTTGAGATCTACCCACAGATTTTTCAGTGATGTCGTGAAAGAAGTCCATTCCATTTTTCTCGAGTAGCTCTCAATGAATTTTAAAGTATTCTTAGGATCATTATCTTTTGTAGCTCATCCCCTTTGCAACTTATTACTGGATGTTTAGTACTAGCCTCTGAAATTTGCTTATGTTTTGTGGAATTCATTCTTCGTTCTTCCCATATAATTTTTCCCTGGCTGCCACATAACCCCAAAGCATGATGGTTCCACCCCATTTTTACAATGATATTCCACTTGTATTGATGAATAAACCCCTCAATTAAGATACTGTTTATATATCACAAGCAATTTGATAAGCGGCTTTCCTACCTTGATTTATGAGCAGAAATACTAAAATAGCCACGCTGGAGACCTGCTTACAACACAATTACTGCTAGGTTTGTTGGTTTCTTTTCACTTCAGGTGATTACTAATCAAGAATTTCCTGTTCTGTGCAGCTAGGCACGCATGCAGGAGAGTATGGAATTATTATTAAGCAGGAAGTTTGACACCTCACAGAAAGCAAATATCTGAAATATACTGATTTCATGGGTGGGGGAACTACCGTATTTGATCTTAGATTCCCTACAGTTCCTATTACGGTGAGCACATGTGATACAATTTTTATCGTCTGTACGTTATGCTCCAAACTTGGACATCTTCAAACGCACTCTTAAAACACACCTTTTCAGACAAGCTTATAACATTTTATAGTCCCTATAGTTTATAGTCAGCGCTGCGTAATATGTTGGCGCTTTATAAATACAATAAATAAATAAATAGTCCCTACTTGCTTATCTGTTCACAATGTAATCAGAGGCAAAGGCTCACTGCTTCATCAATCCCCCCCCCCCTTTACCTAGTGTGTCCCCCACTACCCTTTAGATTGTATGCTCGCAAGGGCAGGGTCATCCTAATGTTTACTGTTTTTGTTGCAATATTTGTGCTGCTTGAGACTCTGCTATACATTTTTTAGTTGTACCTATGTTCCCCTGTTGTCTTATTGTGCTTTGTAAAGCACTGCAGAATTATGATCGCAGTGTATCGCACATGTCTGATTTTTTTTTTCCCTTCAATTCTGAAATGTTTTTTCAAAACTATGAAAAAATGTAATGGGTCTATAAATTGAGAATTTTACAATCTGTCTTATGGTGCCCATGCATGGTACAATTTTATCATTTTTTTTTTCAATTAGATAAATTTATTTCATTATTCTGTTAGATTGAATATAAAGATTTTTCCAACATGTCCGATTAGATTTTTATTGAAAAAACGAGATAATCATTTTTCTTGGTCGAATTTTTTATTTTCGATTCGATCGTTGTGGTCGAATAAACAGGAAAATTGAATGGTTTTATTATTCCCTGTATGGGCACTGTTACACAATTCAGTTTTCTGAAAAAATTATCAGAATTTTTCACCATGGCCAATAAAAAAAAATATTGGGGGAAAAAATAAGAAATCCAAGCACTTTGCTAGATAACAAAAAATGGTACTTTTCCGTTTGCCGGGCGCATCCGATAGGTGGCGCTAATTACATTAGTAGTCACGTAACAAAAGTGTAATGTAACCGATTCTATTGTGTTATTTTACTGGCCGTCTCACTGCGGCCAATTGTATTATCAAAAGTGAATTAATTGAATTAAATTAGGCCGGCGGCAATGTAACAGATGAAGCAGCCGGCTTCGGCTCTGTCTCCTCTCCTCCCCCTGCCTCTCTCTCCTATAGAACACTGGCAGCCGGGGGACGCGTGTCCCCGAGACTCGTTTGTCGCAAGAAAACAAGTAGCTGCAACATTGCTTCTGCCAGCACCCGCTCTGCAAGAACGAACGGCAGCATTCCCTGCCACAATGAACAACTCTGGGGGGACACGCATGTCCCCCGGCTGTCAGTATTGTATAGGAGAGAGGCAAAGGGGAGGAGAGCGAGAGCCGAAACCAGCGGCTTCATCTGTTACATTGCCGCCGGCTTAATTTAATACAATTAACTCACTTTTGATAATACATTTGGCCGCAGCGAGATGGGCAGTAAAAAAACACAATAGAATCGGTTACATTACGCTTTTGTTACGTGACTACTAATGTAATGACCATTAATGTAATTATTATGGAAAAGTACCCAAAAAATAATTATATTTTTCTGTATTACCAATCATTTTTTATTTAAAAAAAAACACAACCTGGGGAAATCAAAGGTTTTATTATATTGTGTGTCACCACCTTGTAGGGGTAATACAGTCTGGCATAGCATACAAGAACAACTTGTCTCTCTAGTCTTTATTGTCCATATAGTTATCCTACTTTTGGCATTTGTGCCAATGTAATCTGTGCTGCGAAAAGCCTTTACATGTATGTTTCACTTTAATCTATACAAAAAGCTCTTAATGGATACCTTAGCCTGAGGCAAAGCTACTGAAAATGAGCGCAAAGGTATATTCATGCTGTATCCACATACCTCTCTGCGTTGTCCGTTGCTCTCCTGGTTTCCTCCTCAAAAATTAGATTTTTGGCTGTAGACAAATTTTCTGACAGGAAAAGTCAGGCTGCAGCGATTATCCTTCCATTGCTGTTCCCTCCTCATCCACAAGGGTAGTGAATGGGGCAGGGTAGAGGATGGAATGGAAGGGTGATAGGAGGGAACATCACCACTAGCTTGCCATTTCTGGTCTGGAAAATTTGACTTTAGCCTAAAATCATATCTTTTAAGGAGTGAATATGAGGACCAGGGGAACAAGGAGACGTAAGGATAACACAGAGGTATATGCAAGCCCAGCATGAACATACCTCTACTTTCTGTCAGTAGCATTGCTTCGGCTCGAGTATCCTTTCACTCTTACCATGTCTCCTTGCATCGTGGTACTCTCCCCCCTCCACAGCTTGTCGCAAGGGCAATGTAAGTCTGTGAAAACTTGCACACTATGGCAACCCGCTGTGACGGAAGTCTTAAAATTGCAAACATTAATGCAGATGACAAGTGGGGGCCTCAAGCACTGCCACCACTCGGGACCCCCAAACCCGCATGCAACACAGTGGGGGAGCGCAGTCGAGCCCCGGAGCTGCCACCACCAGGAACTAACCTCCACTACACCCTCAACTTACCAAACACAAAAGGAGTGCTCACTCCCAGACAGTACTCTGCCACTTATATAGTCTGCAGACTGCCAGTCAGCCAATAAGAAATGCAAATACATTACACCTAGTCTGCAATACTTAATTAAGCAGAGGCTGAGCAATACAGCCATATGTTGGAGAGGGTTCAGTCACATATAGTCATAAAAATGAAAAAAAAGTCATTAATATATGCAAACACTAGTAGTCTTAAAATTGCCGCAAGGCCGCCCAAAACTCTGCGGTGGGAGGCCGCATGATCTGTGCCTACCGCATGGATTATGCAGCAATGCAGGTCTAAGGCGATATGGTAAGTTTGAACGATCAGTTGCGGTGTGCAGACACAGAACGATGAACTTCAGTGACATACTTCCTGTCAAGCAGAGAGCACGTCACTAAGCAAGGTGTGGAGCTATGCAGAACTGTAGTGGGAAGTATATGAAGGCTGACATATTTATTTCTTGTTAAACAATACCAGTTGCCTGACAGCCCTGCTGATCTATTTGGCTGCAGTAGTGTCTGAATGACACCAGAAACAAGCATGCAGCTAATCTTGTCAGATCTGACAATGTCAGAAACACCTGATCTGTATATGCTTGTTCAGTGTCTGTTTATAAGTATTAGAGGCAGAGAATCCAAAGGGCTGCCAGGTAACTGGTATTGCTTAACCACTTGCCGACCGCCCACAGCCGATGGGCGGCGGCAAAGTGGATCCCTAAAGGACCGCAATACGCCCAAGGGCGTTGCGTCCTTTTCGCATGCCGGGGGAGCGATTGCGTCATTGATGACGCACGCTTCCCCCGGCAACTGGCTCCGCCCACCCGCCGCAACATCCCTCCCGGCCATACAGAAGCGCCGGCGGGATGATAACCCCGCGATCGCCGCTACAAAGTGTATAATACACTTTGTAATGTATACAAAGTGTATTATACGAGCTGCCTCCTGCCCTGGTGGTCCCAGTGTCCGAGGGACCACCAGGGCAGGCTGCAGCCACCCTAGTCTGCACCCAAACACACTGATCTGCCCCCGGATCGTCCACAGCACCCCTCAGACCCCCCCCCTGACCAGCCCCAAGACCACTGTTTGCACCCAATCACCCACCTAATAACCCATCAATCACTCCCTGTCACTATCTGTCAACGCTATTTTTTTTTTATCCCCCCGCCCCCTGCTCCCTCCTGATCACCCCCACCCCTCAGATTCTCCCCAGACCCCCCTCTGTGTACTGTATGCATCTATCCCCCCTGATCACCTGTCAATCACCCATCAATCACCCCCTGTTACTGCCACCCAACAATCAGCCCCTAACCTGCCCCTTGCGGGCAATAGATCGCCCGCAGATCCGACATCAGATCACCTCCCAAGTGCAGTGTTTACATCTGTTCTCTACCCTAAACACCCACTAATTACCCATCAATCACCGCCTGTCACTGTTACCTATCAGATCAGACCCTAATCTGCCCCTTGCGGGCACCCAATCACCCGCCCACACGCTCAGATTGCCCTCTGACCCCCCCTTATCAATTCACTAGTGCATTAATTACATCTGTTCTTCCCTGTAATAACCCACTGATCACCTGTCAATCACCTGCCAATCACCTATCACCCATCAATCACCCCCTGCTACTGCCACCCATCAATCAGCCCCTAACCTGCCCCTTGCGGGCAATCTGATCACCCACACCATTAGATTGCCTGCAAACCCGCCGTCAGATTACCTCCCAAATGTATTGTTTACATCTGTTATCTTCTCCAAACACCCACTAATTACCTATCAATCACCCCCTATCACCACCTGTCACTGTTACCTATCAGATCAGATCCTAATCTGCCCCTTGCGGGCACCCAATCACCCGCCCGCACGCTCAGATTGCCCTCAGACACCCCCCCCCCCCCCCTTATCAATTCGCCAGTGCATTAAATTACATCTGTTCTTCCCTGTAATAACCCACTGATCACCTGTCAATCACCTGCCTATCACCCATCAATCACCCCCTGTCACTGCCACCCATCAATCAGCCCCTGTCACTGCCACCCATCAATCACCCCCTGTCACTGCCACCCATCAATCAGCCCCTAACCTGCCCCTTGCGGGCAATCTGATCACCCACCCACACCATCCGATCGTCTGCAGAAGCGCAGTCAGATCGCCTCCCAAGTGCATTGCATTTGTTCTCTCCTCTAAACACCCACTAATTACCCATCAATCACCACCTGTCACTGCTACCCATCAGATTAGACCCCTATCTGCCCCTAGGGCACCCAATCACACACCCCCAGCCCTGATCACCTCGCCAGTGCATTACTTGCATCTATCCCCCCACTAATCACACCTTGAGACACCCATCAATTACCTCCTGTCACCCCCTAGCACACCTACCCATCAGATCAGGCCCTAATTTGCCCCGTGTGGGCTCCTGATCACTCGGCCAAACCCTCAGATCCCCCTCAGACCCCCTTCCGATCACCTCCCCAGTGCATTGAGTGCATCTATTTTCCCCTCTAATCACCCCTTGAGACACCCATCAATCACCTCCTGTCACCCCCCTAGCACTCCTATCCATCAGATCAGGCCCAATACAACCTGTCATCTAAAAGGCCACCCTGCTTATGACCGGTTTCACAAAATTCGCCCCCTCATAGACCACCTGTCATCAAAATTTGCAGATGCTTATACCCCTGAACAGTCATTTTGAGACATTTGGTTTCCAGACTACTCACGGTTTTGGGCCCGTAAAATGCCAGGGCGGTATAGGAACCCCACAAGTGACCCTATGTTAGAAAAAAGACACCCCAAGGTATTCTGTTAGGTGTATGATGAGTTCATAGAAGATTTTATTTTTTGTCAAAAGTTAGCGGAAATTGATTTTTATTGTTTTTTTTTTTTTCACAGTGTCATTTTTCACTAACTTGTGACAAAAAATAAAATCTTCTATGAACTCGCCATACACCTAACGGAATACCTTGGGGTGTGTTCTTTCTAAAATGGGGTCACTTGTGGGGTTCCTATACTGCCCTGGCATTTTAGGGGCCCTAAACCGTGAGGAGTAGTCTAGAAAACAAATGCCTCAAAATGACCTGTGAACAGGACGTTGGGCCCCTTAGCGCACCTAGGCTGCAAAAAAAAGTGTCACACGTGGTATCGCCATACTCAGGAGAAATAGTATAATGTGTTTTGGGGTGTATTTTTATACATACCCATGCTGGGTGGGAGAAATCTCTCTGTAAATGGACAATTGTGTGTAAAAAAAAAAATCAAACAATTGTCATGTACAGAGATATTTCTACCACCCAGCATGGGTATGTGTAAAAATACACCACAAAACACATTATACTACTTCTCCTGAGTACGGCGGTACCACATGTGTGGCACTTTTTTACACCCTAAGTGCGCTAAGGGGCCCAAAGTCCAATGAGTACCTTTAGGATTTCAAGGGTCATTTTGCGACATTTGGTTTCAAGACTACTCCTCACGGTTTAGGGCCCCTAAAATGCCAGGGCAGTATAGGAACCCCACAAATGACCCCATTCTAGAAAGAAGACACCCCAAGGTATTCCGTTAGGAGTATGGTAAGTTCATAGAAGATTGTATTTTTTGTCACAAGTTAGCGGAAAATGACACTTTGTGAAGAAAAACAATTAAAATCAATTTCCGCTAACTTGTGACAAAAAATAAAATCTTCTATGAACTCACCATACTCCTAACGGAATACCTTGGGGTGTCTTCTTTCTAAAATGGGGTCATTAGTGGGGTTCCTATACTGCCCTGGCATTTTAGGGGCCCTAAACCGTGAGGAGTAGTCTTGAAACAAAAATGACCTGTGAAATCCTAAAGGTACTCATTGGACTTTGGGCCCCTTAGCGCAGTTAGGGTGCAAAAAAGTGCCACACATGTGGTATCGCCGTACTCAGGAGAAGTAGTATAATGTGTTTTGGGGTGTATTTTTACACATACCCATGCTGAGTGGGAGAAATCTCTCTGTAAATGGACAATTGTGTGTAAAACAAAACAAACCATTGTCATTTACAGAGATATTTCTCCCACCCAGCATGGGTATATGTAAAAATACACCCCAAAACACATTACACTACTTCTCCTGAGTACGGTGATACCACATGCGTGGCACTTTTTTGCACCCTAACTGCGCTAAGGGGCCCAAAGTCCAATGAGTACCTTTAGGATTTCACAGGTCATTTTGAGACATTTGTTTTTAAGACTACTCCTCACAGTTTAGGGCCCCTAAAATGCCAGGGCAGTATAGGAACCCCACAAATGACCCCATTTTAGAAAGAAGACACCCCAAGGTATTCCGTTAGGAGTATGGTAAGTTCATAGAAGATTTTATTTTTTGTCACAAGTTAGCGGAAAATGACACTTTGTGAAAAAAATCACTTAAAATCAATTTCCGCTTAATTTCCGAATACCTTGGGGTGTCTTCTTTCTAAAATGGGGTCATTTGTGGGGTTCCTATACTGCCCTGGCATTTTAGGGGCCCTAAACTGTGAGGAGTAGTCTTAAAAACAAATGTCTCAAAATGACCTGTGAAATCCTAAAGGTACTCATTGGACTTTGGGCCCCTTAGCGCAGTTAGGGTGCAAAAAAGTGCCACGCATGTGGTATCACCGTACTCAGGAGAAGTAGTGTAATGTGTTTTGGGGTGTATTTTTACACATACCCATGCTGAGTGGGAGAAATATCTCTGTAAATGGACAATTGTGTGTAAAAAAAAAAATCAAACAATTGCCATTTACAGAGATATTTCTCCCACCCAGCATGGGTATGTGTAAAAATACACCCCAAAACACATTATACTACTTCTCCTGAGTACGGCAATACCACGTTTGGCACTTTTTTGCAGCCTAACTGCGCTAAGGGGCCCAAAGTCCAATGAGCACCTTTAGGCTTTATAGGGGTGCTTACAATTTAGCACCCCCCAAAATGCCAGGACAGTAAACACACCCCACAAATGACCCCATTTTGGAAAGTAGACCCTTCAAGGTATTTAGAGAGGAGCATAGTGAGTCCGTGGCAGATTTCATTTTTTTGTCGCAAGTTAGAAGAAATGGAAACTTTTTTTTTTTTAATTAAAACTTCATACAGGCACTCAATTAAAGTTGTTTGAAATGTCTGACAACTGACTGTCGTGTGCACAAATGTAGCAAAACAACATAAGCGGCCAATATCGGCCATATTGCCCAATCCATCCAGCAGATCAGCATACACAACTTGTTGGGCAGATATCGTGCAGTTGGCCACGTGTGTATAATGTAGTTTGAACAACTTTGTTCTACTAAATGCGGACATGTCATGCATGCTGTCGTTTCTATTTGCGTGCGCAGTATTTAAAACAAGTGGTGGTTTGCAGTATCAGTGTGCAAATACTTGTCATTTCAAGGGTGTCACCAGTAAAGTGTTTTCTGTGACGGTCTTGTGTTTTCTTTGATTTTTGTTTGGCATGTGTTCGGACCTTTAGACTTGCAGCAGTCTGCAAGCTGAAACTACAAAAATACTTGTATAGCACTGACATGGTATAAAAGGTTTTAAATAAATTGTTCTGTAGCACGTTACAAAAGAGACACTGGGGTTATAGAAGAAGTGGGCTACAAATTAATCAGAGGGATGGAAGGACTCACACAGACTCGCACAGTAAGGTAAGGTAAACTGGGCTTTGAAAGGAGACCACTTACAGGCATTCTGATTAACATGAATAAATACACGAAAGGGCAATATTAAAGCCAAAGCTCTTATCCCTAGGTACAGTGGTTTGCAAAAGTATTCGGCCCCCTTGAAGTTTTCCACATTTTGTCATATTACTGCCACAAACATACTGATACTGATACAAAGTGATGTACATGTGAGAAGTGGAATGAAAGTCGTACATGATTCCAAACATTTTTTACAAATAACTGCAAAGTGGGGTGTGCGTAATTATTCAGCCCCCTTTGGTCTGAGTGCAGTCAGTTGCCCATAGACATTGCCTGATGAGTGCTAATGACTAAATAGAGTGCACCTGTCTGTAATCTAATGTCAGTACAAATACAGCTGCTCTGTGACGGCCTCAGAGGTTGTCTAAGAGAATATTGGGAGCAACAACACCATGAGGTCCAAAGAACACACCAGACAGGTCAGGGATAAGGTTATTGAGAAATTTTAAAGCAGGTTTAGGCTACAAAGAGATTTCCAAAGCCTTGAACATCCCACGGAGCACTGTTTAAGCGATCATTCAGAAATGGAAGGAGTATGGCACAACTGTAAACCTACCAAGACAAGGCCGTCTACCTAAACTCAAAGGCTGAACTAGGAGAGCGTTGATCAGAAATGCAGTCAAGAGACCCATGGTGACTCTGGATGAGCTGCAGAGATCTACAGCTCAGGTGGGGGAATCTGTCCATAGGACAACTATTAGTCGTGCACTGCACAAAGTTGACCTTTATGGAAGAGTGGCAAGAAGAAAGCCATTGTTAACAGAAAAGCATAAGAATTCCCGTTTGCAGTTTGCCACAAGCCATGTGGGGGACACAGCAAACATGTGGAAGAAGGTGCTCTGGTCAGATGAGACCAAAATGGAACTTTTTGGCCAAAATGCAAAACGCTATATGTGGCGGAAAACTAACACTGCACATCACTCTGAACGCACCATCCCCACTGTCAAATATGGTGGTGGCAGCATCATGCTCTGGGGGTGCTTCTCTTCAGCAGGGACAGAGAAGCTGGTCAGAGTTGATTGGAAGATGAATGGAGCCAATTACAGGGCAATCTTGGAAGAAAACCTCTTGGAGTCTACAAAAGACTTGAGACTGGGGCGGAGGTTCACCTTCCAGCAGGACAACGACCCTAAACATAAAGCCATGGCAACAATGGAATGGTTTAAAGCAAAACATATTCATGTGTTAGAATGGCCCAGCCAAAGTCCAGATCTAAATCCAATCGAGAATCTTTGGCAAGATCCGAAAAGTGCTGTTCACTAACGCTGTCCATCTAATCTGACTGAGCTGGAGCTGTTTTGCAAAGAAGAATGGGCAAGGATTTCAGTCTCTACATGTGCAAACCTGGTAGAGACATACCCTAAAAGACTGGCATTGCAGCAAAAGGTGGTTCTACAAAGTATTGACTCAGGGCTGAATAATTACGTACAACCCCACTTTGCAGTTTTGTTTTTTAATGTTTGGAATCATGTATGATTATCGTTCCACTTCTCACATGTACACCACTTTGTATTGGTCTTTCACGTAGAATTCCAATAAAATTGATTCATGTTTGTGGCAGTAATATGACAAAATGTTGAAAACTTCAAGGGGGCCGAATACTTTGCAAACCACTGTATGTACTAAAAACAAAGACAGGAACTGCATATGGAGAAAACTATATTCTACCACCTGTTCAGAAAGTGTTTTTTCACAGTAAGAGAAGAGAAGATCTGTAATGTCCTGCTCTATGGAGAAGTTATGTCTAATTCAATATTTGTATTTTAAAGGGCCTTAGATGCTTCCCTTATAGTAAATTATATCTCAGCTGTAATTATTAGGTAGATGATATAAATTTGATCTAATTGTTGCGTGAGAGGCGGATTACACCTTACTATGGATTAACCTTCCTGGCGGTATTGACGAGCCTGGCTCGTCCAGCAGAAACATGCTGAAAGCGGTATTGACGGGCTGAGCTTGTCAATACTGCAAGGGAGATTT
Organism: Hyperolius riggenbachi; assembly: GCF_040937935.1. Taxonomy (NCBI): domain Eukaryota; kingdom Metazoa; phylum Chordata; class Amphibia; order Anura; family Hyperoliidae; genus Hyperolius; species Hyperolius riggenbachi. Next base: position 184,479,001 of record NC_090655.1, read on the forward strand.
CCTGTTTGTCTGCCCTGCCGGCTTCACTTTTCCCTCATCAGGGATTCCCCAGGATGGCTCAGATCGGGGGGGGGGGGGGGGTTTGAAGAAGAGGGGATCGGGAGGGAGGGAGAGGAGATGGTACGAGGGAGGGAGAGAGGCCACCCACAGCCCGCCCGCATAGAAGGGGACTCCCCCCCCATAGAGGAAGGAGTCCCCACTCGGCCACCAGCCATACAGAAGGGAGCCCCCCATAGAGGGGCTTCAGACGGGGGAGCAGGGAATCGGGAGGGGGGGGGGAACGACTTGAACGCATTTTTTAACAAAACGCGTGGCTGACCCATTCAGGATGGTGAATAGGATCAGCCACGCAACGCATGCAAACACAGATGGCGTGCGTTCGTACGCGTTGCGTTCCGATTGCACGGCTATCCGCGTTGGATAATGTGACTGTGGCCTCGTGCAGCAGTGCCATTTCATATGTTGTACTGTGCTCAGGTTCACTTAAACAGTTGTAGCCATGTTTCCCTGACCCACAGTTCATTTATTACTTGAAACCTTCTCTTTGGCATTCTGGGAATTCCTGCTGCTAATTTTCCAAATGGCATTATCAACATGTCTTGAACACCGTGTCTTCATTCCACTGATCTCTTGCCATTAACTTGCTAAAATCCTTACCAGACAACACATCACACAAATCACCTGCCAGCATGTAACCTCTCTAGTGAGAGCTGAATAGCAGAGGATACAGTGGGGGGAAAAAAATGTATTTAGCCTCTTGTGTGACTCTACATTTCATGCATCAGCAGAGTTTTAATAGCAAGACAATGTCTTTCCTTAATAGCAAATGCAAGGAACAAAGCTTTTAAGGACTTCTCTCTGGTTCAGCAGCACATTGTTTTTTTTTTCTTCCTATCTCAGACATTATCCCATGTTTGTTGTGCGTTGTGGCATTGCTGTAATGGGAGCTCTGCTGTGTCTCTTGTTTACAAATGTAATTATAAAAGCATTGAACAGACTGGTAAACAGGCTGTCAATCTGTTGTTTTTACATAGAGATGTGTAAGAATGTTGCAATAAATAAAAATAAATATTCTAGAATTCTTGTGAATGTTAGTGTAAGCATGTGCATTGGCCATAATCAGTCAAGATGGAATGGTAGCAGCACATAACTCAGGCCTACCAATGAGCCAGGAGATTAATGTTACGGGAACAGTAGTGAAAATAATATTATCAATTATTCATTTATTTATTTTTAAAATATTAATTTATAAATGATTTAGTCAATGTTTGCCCATTGTAAAAACTCTTCTCTTCATGATTTACATTCTGAAATCTACCGCAGGTGGCGAAATCTTTAGACCTGTCAGGTAATCTCTTCAGAATGTATATTTGTTGAGAGTTCCAAAGCCAGTACAAATTACCATGATCTCCTAGAATTCTCAGAGGGGAGAATATCATCTAGCTAAACATCACTGGGAGGGCAGGGGTACATTCAATATACAGCAATGTATAGATATAGGACTGTAAAATTGGGTATCCTGAGTAATTTACTGTGTTCTACTGTATATCATTACAGAAATAGAGACCAACAAACGGTGATTTGGGTTACCGTATATCTTTAATGAATAACTTTACATGGTTAGTCACTACAGTGTCTCTTTAGCCTTGTGAGTGCACTTACCACCCTGTCAAGGTGTATGATGCATATACTTCAGTACTCATTGAGCTTAGGCTTATGGCTTTCCTCAGACAAGAATATGCTTGATTCATGTATAGTTAACTTCTTAGATGTAGCCCTGCTCTTTTTGTTAAAAACTAAAGATTAGGAATTTGTTTCTACCTGTTGGATCAGGTAGTCAAACAATGGTGCCAATCTGCTATAAATGGTTAGGTACATCTTTTCTCATACATTTTATACTAGTCTATGTTTTGTTACTTCTTAGCTACCACCCGGTTCAAGTTTTTTTTTTTTTTTTTAAAGCTTCACACTTACCACGAACACGCTGTCCCATAATCTCAAAGGCACCAACTCTGGAGTTAAGAGAGGCAAGATTTTAGAATCACTAATAAAGAATAAGGTTGACATAGCATATATTGTGAGAATTTTTTTCAAGAAAAAAAATTAACCCAGTATATCAAACATAATATAGGTAGAAGGCTGCGCATCCCTGACCCAATACTGTACAATTGAATGGTTAATCGCTGTGGCGCACCACCGGTGTTCTGATATCAAACATACTCCCAATTAATTCCTTGTCCCACACGATCTGGTCCAGGATATCGGGTAAACAATGATTATAAATATGACTTTCTGATTATGCCCCAGTCTTACATTGGCCATATTTTTCGGACTATAAGACGCACTAGATTTAGAGGACAGAGGAACCATCTACCTATCAGTCAGGGGCGCTGCCCCAGACTGCCAATTACAGCTGCTCACTGCTCCTGCTGGTTTCTTAACAGAAGCTGATAGTCCGAAAGGCGGGACCCCGGCTCTGTCATTGAGGCCAATCACTGCACTCCCTCAGTAGCTGGGAGTCCCGTGGTCCTGACCTCAGGAATATCGGCTCTTGTTAAGAAGCCAGCAGAAGCAGTGAGCGGCTGTAATTGGCGGTCTGGGGCAGCGCCCCCCCCCCCCCCCCCCCCCCGCTTAATTGGTAGATGGCTCCTGCAGCTACTTCATCACTGGAGCTGCTGGCTGCAGCATATGAGTATAAGCAAAAGGAGTTTGGGAGCCCCAGGGCCTGATGGCTTTACAGCCGAACTTTACAATACTTTTTCTGGTCAGTTAGCTGCTCCCTTCTGTCTTTGCCTTTGTCAATAGCTCTGAGGGGTCCAGTACCTTTTTGCATTGTTTAAACAGTGGTGTTATTTCAGTCATCCCAAAAGAGATGCAGAACAGACTGGACTGTGGCAAATTTAGGTCCATCTCAATAATAAATATTGATGTTAAAATTTACTCTAGAATCTTGTCTAATAGGCTCCATACTGCAGTGGTGACACTCCAACAAAACGGTGTCCGTAAAAAACCAGCAGCTCAACGATAACATTAACAGGACAATTAACTTCATTCACACATCTCAGAAGCACAGGATCTGATCCGATCTCACTGTGTACCTAGCATAAGGGAGTCATCTTGTATAGATTGAATCAGAGGTTCTAGAGCTAAATTAAGATGATAGGGGGTCAGCCTGTCTCACCCCATTGATTTTAACATATGCAGATCGGTTAGGATATAAGGATTTAATACTTTTAATAAATCTGGATCCAAAACAAAATTTTTCCAGAACCTGGAGAAGGAAATGTCTGTCTAGTCTGTCGAATGTTTTTTTCTGCAACAATTTCAATCAGTACAACCTCCCAGGTACACAGTGAGATTTTGCCGGATCAATTATTTCCAACATGTCTGATTTAATTTCAGAGTGTTTTCCGTTCACTTCCATCGGAAATCGATCGGAAAACAATCGGAAATCAGATCGGACATGTTGAAAATAATCGATCTGCCAGAAAATCTCATAGTGTGTACTTAGCATTATATTCGGTTTGCCAGTAAGGAAAAAGGAACAATAAATGTTGGCATTTGCTAATGAACTTCTTTTGACCCTAGGGAATAGGCAGTGAGGACCCAGAGTCTCCTTGAGATTTTCTATAGCTACTCTTATTTTAATATTAATGCTGAAAAAACTGTCATATTAAACTTAAGGTACCACTACAAAATGCATAGATAAAAATGCAATGCACTCACTGATTACACCACTTTGCAATGCATATGCATACACGGATAGCGCTTCCTATGAGAGCGCATATCATTGTGGACTGTATATTGTAAGCATTGTGAATATAACCGGCCTTTAATAATCTTTGCCCTGCCTTGTTCAGCATACATGCAGGGTACTTTTTAGGACTCTAACCATATATTTTATACAGCATGCATTATAACTTCAATTGCCGTTTACTTTTGTAAAAATATTTGTTCTGTATCCTTCTTATAGTGTGGCTGAAACTGGAATCTCTGCCAGGCGGGTTTTACAAAACGTTTTTATTCATTCTCTTTGAGGATGGTTCAGATTGTGTTATAGATCTGTGAAATATGTGTAATGTGATTGTACCATTTTTTTTTGTCTTTGCAGGTTTCCTATCTCAATTGTTGTCTGACAAGCCATTGGAAGAGTGTATCCGAGCTGGTCATTATTCTGCTCATGTGGTTATACGACGGGCTGGCTGCACTTTACCAGAGAAACCTGACTTCAAATAATGAAAGGGATGAAGCCTGTGAGAACATATCTGCAGGTCCCTAGTTCTCCCTTTGTCCTTCCCACTACACAGGCATATTAAAGGAACTATACTCTGTTCTCCTGTCCACTTCAGAAATGTAGTGTATACCCTCCCCATATATTTCTCTACCTCTTTTCAAATGAAATGTGTCCAATATTTGGGGAGGGCAATGGTTAAATCTGTGTTCTCTAAGGTAACTTGCTTTAGGTTACCAGCAGGTGAACTACTAGAACATTATTACCCACACTATTAAGACAACCTTAATTCATGCTGCTGCTCAAGTTTGAAATTAATAACAAGTGCCAGGTACAATTTCTGAAGTGTAAGTTGATATTACGCTACTGCAATAATTTTTTTTCTCAGTAGAAGAGAACATTTTTAGCAAAATAAATTATTTGCCAACTGGTGGTGTAAATAGGCTTTATGGCCTTATGAGATGTCTTTATGTATAAAGAAAAGGTATTTGACCATTAATTCTCACCCAACTCTTCAAGGGATCAATAAGCAAATCCATGTTCACAGTTGACCTTATAATGAAAGCATGTAGATTTGGTATTCTTACAACGCCATTTTCAAACCCTGTCAGTTGTAAAAGTGTTCTTCGGACACTGGGTAACCCCTAAGACTGCAGCAGAGCCAGCGATATAATTCCAGTATCTTTAGAAAGGTAAATTCCCTTCTGTCATGCCCTTTTAAACTGTTGTGTAAGCTGTATTTTCTTGTTGCTTTATTTAATTACGGTGCAGATTTTTTCTAAATCAGGTACATAATTTTCATTCAGAATTGTTATGAAATGCCAAAATGTATTTTTAAACCAAACATGGGCAACAGGGGACCTAACACCATTTGGAAGTTTGCTGGTGGTTCCCTCTTGCACTGATTGGGTAACAACGCACATTTTAGTAATAATATTGAAGAAAGCTTTTGTGTTTTTTTGTTTTCATCTTTCCCTTCCCATTTTATTAGTGACAATAGCACAGTTTCTGTGATACATTCATAATTTGATACTGACAAATAAAACCAAATGGACTTGTACATTTTTGGCTTTTGACTCTTTTCTGTAGCTAACATATCCTTCTCCACATTTCATTGTTATTTAACCCTTTTTGAAAGACTGGACTCGCAAAGTATCCCTAGGTATGGTAAACATTATCCCAAGTACTGCTTAACACAGATATAATCAATAGCAGTAAATAGTAATTGTTTATTTTTACAATTGCTTTTCATGGGCTAAAATACAAATTTTGTGCGTTGGTTATATAAGATTTATCATTTTCTAAAACTCTAAATGTACTATACTTAAACTATATCAAGCCAGAAGTATCCACTGGGCCCATTAGAAGTACCCCCTGGGGTATGCATACCACACATTAAGATCCCAGGCCTTAAAGTGATTTACAGGAAACCTTTTTTCCTCTGGCACAGTAGTATCTATAGTTTTTCAGGTGTGTAAATATTACATCCTTAAAATGCACACTATAAGAAACCTATAGGGAACAAAACATAGTTACCTCACTGGTAAAGTGCTTTAAAGCTGATCCGAGATGAAAAACTAACTATAACAAGTAACTTGTCTATATATCTTATCTATAGTTTAGATAGTTTACACAGCAAATCTAGCTGCAAATAGCTTTAATAGAAAATGATTATTTCTTCCTGTGATACAATGACAGCAGCCATGTTGTTTGTAAACATTACACATAGGCAGGCTTATCTGTATCTTAAGCACTCAGCCTGTGAAAAAAACCTAATTCCCCCCCCCCTCCTCTGAAATTAATGGCTAGTAACATCTCCTCCTGCCCAGACTAAGCTCCCATGAGCCCTTGCTACTGCCAAGGCTCTCTGAAAACCTGTGGGTGTGGTTTATTTAGTTTATAGGGAATTAGAGTATTAAAACAAAAAGTATTTGGCTTGAGGAATGCCCTATAAACAATAGGAAAGGAACACAATTATGCAATGAGTAAAAGTTCACCTCGGATCCACTTTAAGTGATCCCCAGTCCTAATTTTAGTCTGTAAATCTAGTCTTCTTGGCAGCATGGTGACAGCAGTGAAGATCATTTGAATATCCTTCAGTGCATCTTTCAAAGTGGCTGCCTTGTCCTACACTTTTCAGGTAATACATACTTTCAGAAGGCAAAGGGAACCAACCTTGTCTAATGAGGCAGTTTACCCTCTTATAGTTTCCATAACTGGTAGCTATGGGGCACATGGTTACAGGAGACAGTTTGGAAAGCTGTGACACTTTCTGCACATCCACAACAGCACTGTAGGAGATGAATTATGAGTAGAAGGCTGAGGACATGGGAGACTTTCAAATGAGGTGAATGCCTGCGGTCTTAGAGATCCACTTTATGGTCCTCCAAGATTCTGTTTTGGGTTTTTTTGTTTGTTTTTTGAGCCAAGCTGGACCTTTCCCTTGGAAAACAATAAATTAGATAGGCGATGACACCTTTTAATGGTGGCCACTAATGATCCAATCATTTTCATCCAATCTTACCATTTCTATGTAATATAGGGGACTGCCTATAGTATCCATTCACTATATATTCACTCATTTTACTCTTCTACTACATAGATTTGGTAAGATTGGATGAAACAGGTTGGATCATTAGTGGCCACCATTAGAATGATCCTGTTTACCCCAAAACCTTTGCTACATTTTGGAAATTAAGTTATTTGGGTGTTTACTTCAGATTCCCTTTAAAGGATATAGAATATACTGAGGTTTTAGTACAGCCATATATGCACCATTGGGGAATTTGCCTCAACTTGTTTGTGTATATCATTCTGTCTGGTGCCCTAGGATTGCACTATGGTGTAAAGAGAAAAACCCACAGTAACTATAGCAGTAGGCATGTTCTGTAAACTGGTCTCTGGCTTGGATACAAATGTCTTACAGCTAGAAACTGAGTCGCCCAAATGCACTTCCTGCTAATTTTGCCAATTTCCAAAATGCATGCAGCTAAGCTGGAATCCCAATGTCATTGTTCATTTCTAGTGGTCAGAGATGGTCAATGAGATGCCTTTTCTTGGCTTGCAGATTTGTAATCGTAATTGTCTCCGAATGCGTTTGATTGATCTAATGTAATTTTGCCTACAAATTGAAACCAAGTTTACATGAAATCAGAAAAATATTGCAATTTATCAATCATCACTGTGTGCTAGTGATTAGAGCTGTGCTAAGCTACTTTCACAGTGAGGAGTTGTATTCCTGTTTTTACAGGGGGTGCAACACAAAGCAATGGAGGGGGAAAGTCGCATTGCACATTATGCATGTCATGATATGCAAAGGTGTAATTGCAGCCATATGGTGTTTGTGACCCACAGCCGGGCAAGGTGAACTGCTCGACAAATGAGCAATTGAGCCGTCCATGGAAAAGAGGCCTTAAAGGAGAACTGTAGTGAAAGGTATATGGAGGGTGCCACATTTGTTTCCTTTTGAGCAATATCAGTTGCCTCGGCTAGCCTGCTGATCCTCTATCTCCAATACTTTTAGCCCTAGACCCTGAACAAGCATGCAGCAGATCAGGTGTTTCTGACATTTTTGTCAGATCTGACAAGATTAGCTGCATGCTTGTTTCTGATGTGATTCACACTACTGCAGGCAGAGAGCTCACCGGGGCTGCCAGGCAACTGGTGTTGCTTAAAAGGAAATCAATATGGCAGCCTCCATGTACCTCTCACTACAGTTTTCCTTTAATGTGTGCATTATGAGGTGTGTGTGTACTTCCAACGCAAACATGCCATCGCAATATAATTGCATTGCTTCAGCAATGTGATATTTTCTGATCTTGCCTAAAGTGCCCACTAATTATAAAAAAAAAAAATGGGGGGGGGGTGTAAAATCTTATATCTATGTAGTATAATGGTCCTTTGTGAATAAATATACATTGAATGGATGTTATAGGTAGACCTTCATATTGCAAAGAAATGTTAAGATTGTACAAAAAGACAGAGGCGCTGAGTGAATTCCTGACCTTTTACTGACATATACTCCTTGTTTGTTGCCTGATGGGGCAGGGCGAAACACGTTGCGGCTTTGTTTTGGAGTGTCAATAAATTTACGTCTGTTTTGAAATTGTCGGTTCTTGTGTCTGCTTCTGGGAGGTAGGTCCACCACTGCCTCCATAGCAATTTTAAGATTTTTAGTGTATTTTATCCTTTTGGCGTCTCCGTTTGCTTTATTCTGCCATAGAAGGGTTGAAACCAGCAAGTACACACATGAAACCCATAAGAGACGTACTCTCTACAGCCATGAGATTCCTCAAATTAGGCTTAGCCATTCAGTCATCTAAGATGGACAGTGGACCACATGACCCATAGGTCCCACACAGCAGAAAATTTATCAGGATTTTTTGGGGCCAAAGAACGAACATTTCTTTGAAGACATAAGTCTCCTGGATTTTGGAAATGAGTAAATCTCTGGGTGGGGAAAGAGATTTCCACGATCCAGCTAGGAGCAATTTCCCCACATTGCAGAAGTGGCTTAAGTTTATTTTGGTGCTTATGAAGAGATGGGACCTGCTTGTGGAATAGCGCTACCCATGGGTCTGGATCCACCGCCATCTCTAACACATCAGATGCCAGTGAGAAACATATTTTCCAGAAATCCTGGACCAATGATGCAAGGCCACCAACAATGGATAGAGTCTCCCGGAAGACCACACCCTCTATAACAGAGGTCTGAATCTATAAGGCCCTGTTTGCAGAACTGTGCAAGGGTTCTATACCAGCCAAAAAACATTTTGTAGCTCCGTTCTGTAATAACTGAGCTAATAGATGCTGAGGCCATATTCTGAAACATAGATGACCAATCATCCTCCTCCCAGGTCTGCTGTAGGCCAGTCTGCCAGTTTTCCATAGGGGGAATGCTCTGGGGTAGTGTATTATACCACAAGAGGCATTAAATATCAGAAATTAAGCTACGTCTAGGAGTCCTTTTTAGGAAATCAGATTCTAACATTGTCAGTTCTGGCGGGAATCCATCTCTGATAGCTCTTTGGTAAACCCTTTCAGTTGTGAAAACCTAAAAATTTCTAGCCAGGGAGCCCATACTTCACAGACAATTTGCCCCAAGAGGGTATCTTGCCATCAAATAAAGTCTTTAAAATGTATCATACCTCTAGACTTCCACTCTGCCCAAGACTGTTGAGAGCACCTCGACAGAAAGTTGAGATTCCCAAAAAGGGATTTTAAGCTAGAATGACCCATAGGGATTGACAACTTTCTGAGGAGAGATTTCCAAATTTTAATTGTCAACCATACTAGGAGGCAATGTGGAGAAGTCTATCGAAAGCTTATTGATCCACAGAAGACCTGAAAGGGGGGAATGGATTCACAAGGGATATTTCCAAGTCAATCCAGCGAGCATGACCTTTAGGGAGCATCTACAAGACTTGTTAGGCCAATCAAGTTGCATAATAAAAACGTTTTAGCCATTTATTTAGGAAAGGGTTTTTTACAGTAAGAGTGATTAAGATGTGGAATGCATTGCCACAGGAAGTCGTTATGGCAAACTCTATACCTGCATTTAAAGGGGGCTTAGATGCTTTCCTTGCGTTGAAAGACATCCATGGCTACAATTACTAGGTTATGCCAAATGATGTTGATCCAGGGATTTTATCTGATTGCCATCTGGAGTCGGGAAGGAATTTTTCCCTTTTGGGGCTAATTGGACCATGCTTTGTAGGGTTTTTTTCGCCTTCCTCTGGATCAACAGGAATATGTGAGGGAGCAGGCTGGAGTTGTACTTTGTACTGGTTGAACCCGATGGATGTATGTTTTTTTTCAACCAAAATAACTATGTAACTATGTAATAAAATAAAACACATCTAGGTCCAATAGATCTCAGATAACTGCAAGTGCTTCCCTGGGTCTAAGACCCCACATAATCAATTATAACCTTATAGCAAGAAGGGAAGAAAAACTATATTGAGTAGTTCATAAAATACTATACTTTAATCAATTTCCAAAATATAAAATAATGCACCTATAAAAGGACCAATTACAAGTAGCATGTGGGGTTAAGCATGTAACACACAGCCTCAAAGCATCAATAACAATCAAAATCCACTAAATCAACTGGCCAGTTGTCTTGTCATAATATGCGCATAAAAGATGAAAAAAGATGATCAGTTTGCATCCAAATTGTCTCAATAAGGTAGATATGGTTCAAATGTGAGTCTATTAAACCCTGTAGGAGTAATGGTATTGATGTTAATCAGGAAGTCCATCCATGTATCATCATTGTACATAAGCCCAAAGATCATTAAAGTAGACAAATTGCCATTGTGTATTCTTCAGTGTAAAACTCCAGGACAGTAAAGGTCCGCCAGGATAAATCCTTATGCAGAATTGTCCATATTGGATAAAGTGACAGGTTGCATGGGTTCTGGTGTAATTCAAAGCTTATATCACAATTTGATTCACGTTTGGGAAACATCAACAGCCTAGGTGTAGCATGATCAGCAAATATAGTCCGCCAGGTTAGCCACCTTATGCAGTATGATCTCAAGGCCTAGCTGTATTTCCCTATGATATATAGAAATTTATACCAACAGTCCACCTCCATGCAGGTTGTGGCAATTTAGGGCTAGTTAGCAATTAATTGAATGTCTGTTTAAGAAATAAATATCTTTTTCCTTTGTGAATGAACCATCAACTCCACATTGGGATTGTATCGATAGATAGGATTCAAAATTGATACTCATCCGATTGCTGCGTGGATACTGGTAGTGAGGCCTCCAAGCTCATTCCCCCATGCACCTGGTTGGTCCGTATGTGGGCCCAAAATGCCGACCGGTTTCGCTGGTCAAGTTACCAGCATCATCAGGGCAGGCCCCCAGAATGTGTCCCTCCGAGAGGAGATGCCGGCCTTAATGGCGCCGGGCGGCCAGGGAACGCCACTTCGCCCCCCTCCCGCGCCACCGCCCTGACGTCAGGCGGAGCGCGGGAGGAGGGGCAGGCGTCGCCGTCACTGTGATGCTCTCCGCTCACGCCACGCCCCCTCGGCCACTCGTTGGAAGGCGGCCTGTCAACGCCAGTGGGGGCGCGGCCCGAGCTGGAACGCATGCCGGAATACAAGAGACCAGCCTGGAACCAAGGACATGCGACCTCTGCTGGTGTAACCAGCAGGCTGGAACTCGTGCGCCCCCCGCCGCCCGGACACCATACCTCATTGGCCGCAATGCGCAACCCATCCGCGCACCCCAGGCCTGCAGAGAGTCCAGCATCCAGACATCCCCCTCTCGCATGCAAACCGGGGCTATGGGGTAAAGCCACCCATAAATAGCCCTGGTGCAGCCGGTTGACCTATCCAGATGCCACAGCACTCCACAAGTCTGTTAAAGGCCGCGGACTGCACGCACCATTCGCGGCCAAAGGGGGCCATAACCGCTCCCCCCACAGGAACAACTCTCATATAAAAGAACTATCAGAATCAATCATATATTATAATCATATATTACCCCATAATCAGACTGCAAAATCGCTGCACCAATATCAAAACCCATATGTACATTTGAATAAATAAAAATTTCAAACATTGGGGGTCAAATGCTGATAAATGAAATCTATGTGTTTTTTTGTATATTTTTGAATTTTGTGTCCACGCTCCCTGGTGGGCGGACTTGGGATAGTGTAGGGTGGAGGGGTGTGATCATGGCCACATCACTGGGTTGGGATGACATGGTGGAACGTATCCAGGCTGAGAGTGCTGGGACTCAGTCGGCCCGCAAAGTGGAGGTAGAAGTCTCACATTATTTTTTCAAATTACAGAGACTTTATGAGAACAAATCCAAAAAGTGGTGGGATATCACCTATTTGAATAAATATATAAAGGCCAAAATTGCCCCTATGGGCATGAGGATTCAGATTTTTCCACAATCCAAACAAATTACACCTTCCTTTAGGGAGAAGTGGGAGGCTAACTTTGAGGGGTGTTCCAAAATTATGATGACTTTAATGACAGAATTACATCAGATTGAAATTGTTCATATAGATATACAGATAAAAGAATTTGATACAAAGTTGGAACCCTTCAGAGAGCACCCCTTCCTCCTACAGAGAAAAGAAAAACTTAAAAAACATTTGGAAAATTTCAATAGGAACATTGTAGACCAAAAGGAAAGAAAATTCGAACGTGATCGCCTTGCTTATGCTATGAATCAAGCTTATAAATGGACTTCTGTTAGACCACGCCTACCGGCCAACCCGACCCCCAAACCAGGATTACCCCGTCTACCTAGTGGGCCTAATTCCAAACCAATTCGTCCTGTTCAGGCCCCTAATAAACCCATGGGGCCCTCTACTCCCTCTTCTATGAACACTTTATCACAATTAGGTCACCTTACTGGGTTAATATCTACTACCCCTTGTGAGGGGTCACAGACACATTTTGACATATTTGCACCCAAAAGGAAGGACGCTCCATCAGCATCCTCTTCCTCCTCTGAATCACTTCTTTCACATTTTGATACTCCTTCTTCAGTGGGGAATAGCTCCTCATCTTTACACTCTTCAACATCGTCTTTTTTAGGGGGTGGCCAGCAGGAACAAAGAGACAAAGGGGGTACTCACAAACCGAAAAAGGACAAGGACAGACATGGACTGCAATCGAAAAACGGGAAACCTTAACTATTGAAGTTGACCCAAAAGACAGACGGGTATCACAGACACAGATTATTAATTTGTCCAATTTTCAGCTTAATTCTCATCATATCACAGTGTTGAATCTTGGACTGGGTTTTTCCATTACGACTGACTTAGATAAATTTGAATTGGTGAAAGATTTACATTTGTTCTGCAGAAGAATAGCCTTGAAGGTGTTCTTTGATAGCAGCACAAGAGAGGATACTCTTTTGGAATCAACCCAGGACCAACGAGCTGTGCAGGATTTACTGGCTTTACAACCTTATAGCCAACAATCAGGTGTTATGTCCTCAATATCTGGGGGTTCCTTAGTGGTTTCCCCAGATAAAACTAAAATTAGACCTAGGTCAACATTTTTTCCGGCATTGTCTACTGTACCTGCAATACAGGTCTTCGCACAATCTGTGATGCGAGACTTGGAACATTTACCAGCTGGGGGAAATATTCCCTCCAATTTAACCTCAGATCAACAAAGAGCTCTGAGGGACTTGTCCTCGGCCTCTGATCTGGTAATTAAACAATCGGATAAGGGGGGCAATGTTGTCCTTATGAGTATGGGCCAATATGAAAAAATGTGCTTTGATATTCTTGACAACCCGGAATGGTATCAAAGGGTTTCGATGTCCATGGTGACTAATAGTCAGAGGGAATTTAAGGTTATGCTAGATGAGGGTCTGTTAATGGGCCTGATCTCACGAAAGACATATCGATTTTTGTGGAACCCCAATCCTCGTTTACCTACTTTTTATGCATTGCCCAAAACACACAAGTCTCTCACGGTTCCCCCGGGCCGCCCGATTATATCGGGTTGTGGTTCACTAACAGAAAATGCAAGCATTTATGTAGACACACATCTACAACCACATGTCAAAGCATTACCATCTTATGTACGAGACACTACCCACCTACTCACTATTTTGGATGGCATGAATATACCCCCAGATGCATGGTTGGTAACACTTGACGTAGAGGCCTTATACTCAAGTATACCCCATATGGAAGGAATAGAAACTATTAGATCAGTCCTCACGTCATTACCCATAGATGCAATTCCACATAGCATGTTTCTTTTGAAGCTGCTAAAATTTATTTTGATCAACAATTTTTTCACATTTAACTCCGCCCACTACCTCCAGGTGCAGGGCACAGCGATGGGGACTACTTGTGCCCCGTCCTATGCGTGCCTGTACCTGGGGGAGTGGGAAAGGTGTATATTTTCGGATGAGACGTTGGGTGGATATGTGGGCTACATACTTACCTGGCATCGTTTTATAGACGATATCTTTATGATTTGGACAGGCACGGAGGAACTGTTGGTTGATTTGATTGAGGCTCTAAATGTAAATGTATTTAATCTAAAATTTACAATGAGTATGGACAGACATAGAATATCCTTTCTGGATGTTACTATATCAGTTGATAAGGATGGAATGCTACAGACAGATTTATATAGAAAGCCAACGGCAGCAAATGCTTTATTGCATGCCAAAAGCTTTCACCCAAAACATCAAATACGTAGCATTCCAACAGGACAATACCTAAGAGCACGGAGGAATTGTTCAGATGAGGGTTCCTTTGAGACCCAGGCATCTGACCTCCAGGAACGTTTCCAGGAAAGGGGTTACCCTAAAAAATACTTACGAACGGCATGCAAACGAGCAAAAGAATCCTCGAGATCGGGCCTACTGTACAGACCAACCTCTGACCTTCCAAAGAAAGATAAGATGGATAGGGGTTTATCGTTTATTACCAGATTTTGTGATAAACATATGCAAATACGATCATTATTACAAAAACATTGGCACATGCTTGTGGGTGATCAACGGGTTGCCCCTTTTGTCCCTGATAAACCTATGATAACGTTTAAACGTGCCCCCACAATAGGGGACAAATTGGTACACAGCCATTATGTCGGAAGAGGAGGACCAGGTAGATTGTGTAAGTGTAAGACAGTGGGGACATACCCCTGCCAATCATGTAACCAATGTAGATACATTATGGTGGGTAAACAGTGTGTCCTGCCGGCTCGAAATTTGACCTTGACAACACGACACTATACCAACTGTGAAACAGAGGGGATTATATACCTATTAATTTGTCCCTGCGGGGCATTTTATGTGGGCAAAACTGGTAGAGCTTTCAATAGACGTATATATGAACACACATATAATATTGAAGAAAAACATCAGACCCCAGTGGCCAAACACTTTGCTATATGTCAGAATGCCAGTCCTTCTAGGGTTCGGTTCTTTGGCCTGGACCGGGTACATAGGGACCCTCGGGGAGGTGATTGGGATGGCAAATTACTCCAATGTGAGGCCTTTTGGATATACAAGCTGAAAGCATTTAGAAAACCAGGCCTCAATGATGGCATTGATTATGCCCCCTTTTTGTAGAGGTGCTTAATATTGTCGAACGCCCTAATGTTGAGGGTTGACTGGACCCGGTGTTTTCTCCTGGCTGGGTGTTTTCCTCATGTGATTTTCCTAACCCATTGAGGATTTATCTTATTGATATTATGTGACCTTATTCACAATCAATGATTTTCTATGAATTTAACATATTTTTTTGGTGGGTGGCTTTTTGATGTATACCCCTCCTTCCGGTTCTCCCCTTAGGAGTATCACTGACCTTTGGCCGATACACCAGGTGAGCGTGGACTTAATTTAATTTTATCAATGTTTGAAATTTACTAACTCATTTATTCAAATGTACATATGGGTTTTGATATTGGTGCAGCGATTTTGCAGTCTGATTATGGGGTAATATATGATTATAATATATGATTGATTCTGATAGTTCTTTTATATGAGAGTTGTTCCTGTAGGGGGAGCTGTTATGGCCCCCTTTGGCCGCGAATGGTGCGTGCAGTCCGCGGCCTTTAACCACCCTGGCGTTCTGATTAAATCGCCAGGGTGGCTGCGGGAGGGTTTTTTTTAAATAAAAAAAAAACTATTTCATGCAGCCAACTGAAAGTTGGCTGCATGAAAGCCCACTAGAGGGCGCTCCGGAGGCGATCTTCCGATCGCCTCCGGCGCCCAGAATAAACAAGGAAGGCCGCAATGAGCGGCCTTCCTTGTTTTGCTTATATCGTCGCCATAGCGACGAGCGGAGTGACGTCATCGACGTCAGCCGACGTCCTGACGTCAGCCGCCTCCGATCCAGCCCTTAGCGCTGGCCGGAACTTTTTGTTCCGGCTACGCTGGGCTCAGGCGGCTAGGGGGGCCCTCTTTCGCCGCTGCTCGCGGCGAATCGCCGCAGAGCGGCGGCGATCAGGCAGCACACGCGGCTGGCAAAGTGCCGGCTGCGTGTGCTGCTTTTTATTTCGTTAAAATCGGCCCAGCAGGGCCTGAGCGGCAGCCGCTGGCGGTGTTGGACGAGCTGAGCTCGTCCAGACCGCTCAGCTGGTTAACAGACTTGTGGAGTGCTGTGGCATCTGGATAGGTCAACCGGCTGCACCAGGGCTATTTATGGGTGGCTTTACCCCATAGCCCCGGTTTGCATGCGAGAGGGGGATGTCTGGATGCTGGACTCTCTGCAGGCCTGGGGTGCGCGGATGGGTTGCGCATTGCGGCCAATGAGGTATGGTGTCCGGGCGGCGGGGGGCGCACGAGTTCCAGCCTGCTGGTTACACCAGCAGAGGTCGCATGTCCTTGGTTCCAGGCTGGTCTCTTGTATTCCGGCATGCGTTCCAGCTCGGGCCGCGCCCCCACTGGCGTTGACAGGCCGCCTTCCAACGAGCGGCCGAGGGGGCGTGGCGCGAGCGGAGAGCATCACAGTGACGGCGACGCCTGCCCCTCCTCCCGCGCTCCGCCTGACGTCAGGGCGGTGGCGCGGGAGGGGGGCGGAGTGGCGTTCCCTGGCCGCCCGGCGCCATTAAGGCCGGCATCTCCTCTCGGAGGGACACATTCTGGGGGCCTGCCCTGATGATGCTGGTAACTTGACCAGCGAAACCGGTCGGCATTTTGGGCCCACATACGGACCAACCAGGTGCATGGGGGAATGAGCATGGAGGCCTCACTACCAGTATCCACGCAGCAATCGGATGAGTATCAATTTTGAATCCTATCTATCGATACAATCCCAATGTGGAGTTGATGGTTCATTCACAAAGGAAAAAGATATTTATTTCTTAAACAGACATTCAATTAATTGCTAACTAGCCCTAAATTGCCACAACCTGCATGGAGGTGGACTGTTGGTATAAATTTCTATATATCATAGGGAAATACAGCTAGGCCTTGAGATCATACTGCATAAGGTGGCTAACCTGGCGGACTATATTTGCTGATCATGCTACACCTAGGCTGTTGATGTTTCCCAAACGTGAATCAAATTGTGATATAAGCTTTGAATTACACCAGAACCCATGCAACCTGTCACTTTATCCAATATGGACAATTCTGCATAAGGATTTATCCTGGCGGACCTTTACTGTCCTGGAGTTTTACACTGAAGAATACACAATGGCAATTTGTCTACTTTAATGATCTTTGGGCTTATGTACAATGACGATACATGGATGGACTTCCTGATTAACATCAATACCATTACTCCTACAGGGTTTAATAGACTCACATTTGAACCATATCTACCTTATTGAGACAATTTGGATGCAAACTGATCATCTTTTTTCATCTTTTATGCGCATATTATGACAAGACAACTGGCCAGTTGATTTAGTGGATTTTGATTGTTATTGATGCTTTGAGGCTGTGTGTTACATGCTTAACCCCACATGCTACTTATAATTGGTCCTTTTATAGGTGCATTATTTTATATTTTGGAAATTGATTAAAGTATAGTATTTTATGAACTACTCAATATAGTTTTTCTTCCCTTCTTGCTATATGTAATAAAATAGAAGCTGAGGGCCTGCACACAAATTACACATTTTTTCATTTTTCATCATTCCTAATGTTCACATAAGTGCCACTGTTTTAACACCTCAAAATACATTATTTGGCTCATCCAGGTTAAAACGATACAATGAAAATGGAGCGCGCCATAGTGCATTAAACGTGGAGGAGATTTTATTAGCAAATAAAGGTTATACTCAAAAACATGAGTTGTATAATCGCATCTCAGCGGACTGCCAGCCGCTTGCCTCTGCAGTGGAGGATAACTCCAGATATCTGACGAAGGCGCTGTGCGCCGAAACGCGTCATGACGTCACACGCTCATTGACACTCCAGCAACGCCCACCTCCCAGTGAGACGCAATCCAAAACATCGGAAACCGTGCTGCTGGCCACAGCGCGTTATCCTCCACTGCAGAGGCAAGCGGCTGGCAGTCCGCTGAGATGCGATTATACAACTCATGTTTGTGAGTATAACCTTTATTTGCTAATAAAATCTCCACGTTTAATGCACTATGGCGCGCTCCATTTTCTTTTAGTATTTCTGCATATTACCCTACGTCGGAGCGCTGCAGTGTGCTGAATGTCTAAAGGGGAGCCATCTTTGACTGTGCAACACTGACTTGGAGCGCAGGATATCTTTGTGCTTGTTTGTAAAACGATACAATACATGCCATATTTCATCACTAGTTGGGCATGTAGCATGCTATTATCAACAGCTATTATCAAACTACATGAACAAATTATACAGCGAGTATCAAATCTTTCTTGATCTATCTTATCATTTTTAAAGAGACTCTGTATCATAAAAAAAGTACCCTGTGGGGTACTTACCTCGGGAGGGGGAAGCCTCAGAGTCCCAATGAGGCTTCTTCCATCCCTGTAGCTGCAGGCAATCCAGCGCTGGCTCCCCTGAAGCCTCCCGCAATCCTCCCCCGACAAGCCTGACAAGGCTTGATATATTTACCTCGCTGGGATCCAGCGCAGGCGCAGCAGTGGCTCTACCTTCGGGTAAGGCGGAAATAGTCAAGCCCGATTGTATCCGCTCTACTGCGTAGGCGCAAAAGGACACGTGCCTGCGCAGTAGAGCAGATCGATTGGGTTTGGCTACTTCCGCCTTACCCGAATTAAAAGCCATTAGTACGCCTGCGCTGGATCATAGAGAGGTAAATATTTACATCTCCGCACTTCGGGGGAGCCGGGCAGGCTAACGGAGCAATGGAGGACGACCGGGGAAGCCTTGGAAGGATCCAGAGGCTTCCCCCTCTCGAGGTAAGTATCCCCCAGAGGGGTATTTTTTTTAATTACACAATTTCTTTAAAAGGAACTTAAACTAAGAAGGGTATGGATTTTTCCTTTTAAAATAATACCAGTTGCCCGACTCTCCTGCTGATTTTGTGTCTATAATGCCATCAGCCACAGCCCCTGAACAAGCATGGAGATCAGATACTCTGACTGAAGTGAGAATGGATTAGCTGCATGCTTGTTTTTGGTCTGTGATTCAGCCACTACTGCAGCCAAAGAGATCAGCAGGACTGACAGGCAACTGGTATTGTTTAAAAGGAGACATCCATATCCCTCTGTTTAGGTTCCCTTTAAAATCACTTTGCAATTTATTGATTTATTTTCTTCTACTTTCTTTTTATTATTGACTATTTATTATTATACTTTATTATTATTTATAAAGAGCCAACATATTATGTGGTGCAGTACAAAGTAAGAAACACACATGGGGTACATAATAATACAGACAATGGTTTATACCCATATATTCAAAATACTGTGAGAAAACGCGGAAAAGCCGCCGCGTGTGCTCAGAACAAGGCGGCTGATTCCGCATCCAACGCGGAGAAACCGCTGCATGCCCTGATAGCGGTGCGGCTGGTTCCGCGTCCAGCGCGGCGGGTGGTACGCAAGACATGTCTGGTGTGGCTGGGACTGATAGTCCACACAGGTTCAGAAGGACGCAGGCGCACTGAGAGGCAGAACTTTTATGACAGCCAGAAGGGAGTCAGCTGACCAAGCCGGTCAGCTGACGATTCAACCAGTTCCTATTGGTCCAGCACTTAGGGGAGGCGCTGGAGAGCGCTGGGCTATATATACTGGGTGCTGGTAATTCGCTGGTTGTCTGCCGTTGCGATCACTACGTGGAAGCACTCAGACCTTTTTGTCAGAATCTGTGTTATCATTCTGTTGTACTTCAGACCAGGGTGTTGATGATCAAGGACCTCACACCCAAGATTAGGGACTTGTGTTATCATTCTGTTATACTTCAGACTAGTTCCAGGGTGTTGATGATCAAGGACCTCACACCCAAGATTAGGGACTGGTGTTACCATTCTGTTATACTTCAGACTAGTTCCAGGGTGTTGATGCTCACACCCAAGACTAGGCATTGTTTATTATCTGTTATGACTTTCTGCTTTCCTGACCACTCTTCTGTTCACTGATTCGGTACTTCGCTATATCTGATTCTCTGTTGCCAAACCCTGCTTGCCTTAGGATTACCGAATCAGCCTCCTGTCTTTGTACTTTGTTTGTCCGTGTGTTGCCGACCTGGCTTGTCCGACCTTGAGCGCTATCTCCTCAGTTAAGATATAGTTCACAGATCAGTCAGTGACATCCTCCTTTTGTTGTCACTCACGCTCTGGTCCTTTCCTCTCCCAGTCTGACTCATCCCTGCGGGAGATTCTCAGGCTCCTGAAAGGTACTCATACTCTAGCAGTATTCCTTACTGCCTTTGTACTTGTCCTACTGATATTGTTCTCAAAGTATTACTGTTGCACCAAACACTCATATCTCTGAGGTGTCCAGAGGTTAGTAATATATCTGATTATCGGTGATACTGCAGATCATCAATAATCAGGTATATATCTGTATTTTTGGTGATACTGCAGATCATCAATAATCAGATCCTCTCTGTGTTACACCGATCGTTACAAATACATAGATTGATACAAAATACAGAATTTGTAATTACAGTGACAAAAGTAACATAATGAATAAAATGTATAATGAATTCCAAGACATAAAAAGGGTGAGAGAGCCCTGTTTTTGCAAGCTTAAAAAAAAAAAAAGGATGGGTGGGGTAGTATATAGAGATGTGGCGAACATCTCCAAATCCCGGGGGCTTTTACTACTTCCGGGTCGCACTGACCCGGAGTAGTACGCCTGCGCTGCCCGGCGGAGCGCGTCCTAGATCGCGCTCCTGTTGCCGGGCACTTAATGCGCGTGTGCGTGACGTCATGAACGACGTCACGCTCATGCGCAGAGAGTGCCCGGCAACAGGAGCGCGAACTAGGACGCGCTCCGCCGGGCAGCGCCGGCATACTACTCCGGGTCAGTGCGACCCGGAAGTAGTAAAAGCTCCAGAGATGTTCGCTGGGCGAACAGTTCGCCGCATCTCTAGTAGTATACAATAAACACACCTAGAGGCAGTGTGTTTTTAGGATATCTAGTAGGAATGCAACTTAGCCTTAGGACAAAAAGAGAATGGTGCTAAGATAGTCTATGCTTGTCAGAAAAAGTAAGTTTTTAGAGAGCTTTTAAAGATGTCTAAGATTGGAGACTAATGGATGTGTTGAGGAAGGGCATTCCAAAGAAGGGGTGAGGCATGTGCAAAATCTTGTTTACGTGAGTGTGAGGAGGTAATTCCAGAGGAGGACAACAGAAGATCATGTGCAGATCTGTGATTGCAATTGGGTTGGTACCTGGAAACTAGTGAGGAGATGTACAGGGGAGAGAAATTGTGTAAAGCTTTGTAGGTTACAGCTCACAAACTTGGTCATTGAGTGACTGTATGTCTAGGTTACAAAAAGTAGGCGGAGCCAAAACCAAATTTCACTGGGAAAATGTAGACTGCAGGCCTTCTTACACGGTTAATGGCAGGGTTCCCAAACTTTGCCCAGATGGTCACTGGGTGACTGAGATTAATATTCAGGGAAGTGGGTGGAGCCTATAATAGCCAATCAAAATTCACCTGTTGATTTTCAAGGTGAATATTTAAATTTCTGCCATTTTTACACTGGTAATAGCAGATGCCTCAAACCTGCTACAGTTGGTCATTGGGTGACTGGGGTTCAAATGCTGGAGAGGGGCAGAGCCACAAACAGCCAATCTGATTTGTTTAATTTCTATGGGAATATACAAATTATTGATGCTAAAGACCCCAAAACTCACAAACTTGGTCATTGAGTGTTTGTGCGTTAGGGTTAGAAGAAGTGGACGGAACCAACACCAGTCAAATACATACCCGGGCAATGCCGGGTCATCAGTGGGTGGAGACAAATACAAATTTCACTGGGAAAATGTAAACTGCAGCCATTCTTACACTGTTAATAGGAGGGTTCTTAAACTGCACAGTTGGCCAATTGTAGTGCAGTGAATTGGATTAATATTCAGAAAAGTGGGTGGAGCCTACAAAAGTGTATAAAGCTTCACCTATTGATTTTCAAGGGAATATTTAATTGCTACCATTCTTGCACTGTTAATGGCACAGGCCTCAAACCTGGTACAGTTGGTCATTGGGTAACTGGGGTTCAAATTCAGAAAAGGGGTGGAGCCACAAACAACCCATCAGATTTTTTCATTTCAATTCAAATTATTGATGCCAAAGACCACAAAGCTCACAAACTTGGTCATTGAGTAATTGTTAGGGTTAGAAAAAGTGGGGGGAGCTGACACCAGCCAAATACTACCCAGGCAACGCCGGGCAATCGGCTAGTTAACAAATAAAATTGAGAATTTATTCACCTTTTAAAGTGTACCAGAGACAAAGCACCTTCATGTATTTTATTACCATATATATCAGTGGGAACATTAGAGAAAACACCTACCCTGCTCTCTGTTGCTCTCTGTTTCATTCTTCACTGCTCAGCCTGCTTCTTATCAGCCCTGATAAAATCCCTGACTGAGCATTCAGTCTGGCTTTGCTCAGGAATCATTATAGCTGAGTCATTATAGCAGAGCCAAAAGGGGGCAGGCTTGGGCTTGACAAGACCTCAGCGAAGACAGACTCAGCTATAATGATTCCTGAGCAAAGCCAGACTGAATGCTCAGTCTGTGATTTTATCAGGGCTGATGAGAAGGAGGCTGAGCAGTGAAGAATGAAACAGAGCAGGGTAGGTGTTTTCTCTAATGTCCCCACTAATATATATGGTAAAATACATGAGGGTGCTTCGTCTCTGGTTCTCATTAAACCAATTATTAGCAGCTAAAGAAGATACAGCCCTTAGAAAAACGGCACCACACCAAAAATATATACAAATTATACAATAGTTTATTCATAATTATACACCACTAAAATTCATAAAATCAACTAACTACTTGAGGACCCACCCTTTACCCCCCCTTAAGGACCAGCGCTGTTTTAGCTGATCTGTGCTGGGTGGGCTGTGCAGCCCCCAGCACAGATCAGGGTGCAGGCAGAGCGACCAGTTCGCCCCCCTTTTTTCCCCACTAGGCTGTCCCCTGTCACATGGCGGCGATCCCCGGCCGCTGATTGGCCGGGGATCGCCGATCTGCCTTACGGCGCTGCCGCGCAGCAGCGCCGTACAATGTAAACAAAGCAGATTATTTCCGCTTGTGTTTACATTTAGCTTCATCTGGGACCAAAAAGAAAATGAGGATTGCACGATCACTTATGTTTAGGCATTAGAAAGAAGGAGGCTTGTCTGTTCCTAACCTTTTTAAGTATAATGCTGCCCAACTAGACAAAAACCAATAAGAAGGAAAATAAATAGTGGATGATACGAACCAAAAAGTCAAAAAGAGACAATAATAATTATGAAAAAACTGTATAAATTTTATTAATAAAGAAGTTTCATTAAAACTGCCCAGACATTAATCCCAATCACTAGACCTACAGTATCCAACCTCAACTATCCCCTCTGATTCCCAGACCAGTCATTCATCCAAGCATACACAGTGCACCGGTCACATATATCTATAAAGAAAGCAAGGCCTTATTAATATAACCCCCTGGATCCATTGATAAAGGCTTAAATACCAATGAGCAAGTCCATATGAGACCATGTATGATTCATATATTGCTTCTAGTAGAAAAGTGGAAGCAGGTGGATTGCAGTTCCAGAAAAGATCAGAAGCAGCCGTGACTGCATGCAGTGTTAAACAATGCAATGATGGTTCCTTGATGTTTCAGCAGACTCATTTGCCATGCAAGCAGTGTAGCAATAGCAGCATCAACAGAGAAGCAAACATGCAGGTAGAGCATAAAAGCAGTTCTGTCCTGTGTGAATCAGTAGCACATAGATGTGGACTCGATAACAGTCTCAATGCTTTTGAATGGAAGGGTAGAGCCAGTAGCAGAAAGGCATGATGACAAAGCCAATGCTTACAGATGAGACCCAACAGTTTATGCAGTCTTGCTCACCCAAAAAGGCCCTCACGCTGTCAGTATGAGGTAGAGGTTCAGCCGGGCATGGATGAAGGAGGGTCAGGGAGTCCACATGAATAGTCCCAAATGCCGGGAATCGTGCGGTGGACTAGGAGGCACTGGATCCTTAGTGCTGCTGGGGTGATCGGGCGGCTCGGCAGACATGCGGTGACGCCACAAACAGCCCCAACGGATAAGACTGGCACCATCAGGTAAGTATAAGCTCTTTTTATTCAATAACAGCCATAATAGCGACGTTTCAGGGCAGCCGCCCCTTTATCAAGCTAAGCTGTTCTGCAATAGGACAAATATCACTTGTATACACACGTCTTATATACACAGCATGACATGCATTAACCAATCAAATTCATATGTCTTTTGCACCAATCATATGGTCCATCCTCGCAGTGGACCTGATGGGAAACTACATTGATCGGCTCTAATTGGTCCGTTTAAACATATATCCACCTCCCTCCCACACTCACCATCAGTCTGGGCGGAGAATCACCGGCTTGGTTGCTAGGGACGCATTGCTGTTGCTCCCACCAGGCCGCCGAAGCGGCGGACCTGATGGGGAACTTGCATGCGTGACGTGTGCGGAGGCGGCAGCCGCCGTCCCTGCCCACGTATCCCAGGCAACGGCAGACGCATGCGGCGAATAACGCCGCTCTGCGCTGCAGATGACAAGCAGCCTGTCATAATCCGCCGGGCCAATGGGAGACCTAGACAATATAAACAGAGATGTAACAGCGTGTCTATATGCGGACCACTATATCACAAGTCCAGGAGAAAACAGCGGGGCTCGGTTAGAGGTTGACCATATATCATAGTACATCATAGATATTCTCTCATTACGGCATCCAACTAGCCACAACATTATATCATTGATTATACTCTTGAGGGAAAATTGCATTGTATCCAGAGCTCAAAAACCTCTTAAAGGGGTAGTGACCTATCTATAAGGGAATAAGCCAATAACCTAATAGGTATAAAAATAATCAATCTAGAGATAGTAGGGCATCTCATAATAGAGAGTCAATCGGAACACAAAGTTATATGAATGATAATAGATCCAATTCCCGATTTAAACCCCGGGGTTCCATTGTATCCAATTTCTTGATCCAATGGGCCTCTCTATAGAGCAGTTTTTTAATTCTATCCCCTCCTCTATTGGGCAGTCCCACCTGTTCGATTATCATATATCTTAACTGGCTGACCTGATGGTTGGCTTCTTTGAAATGAGAAGCAACAGCCTGGTCAATCAAGGATTCCCTAATTGCATGTTTGTGTGAAGATAATCTTTTTTTGATCTTCTGAGTTGTTTGACCAATATATAACAGGCCACATGGGCATTTAAGTGCATAGACAACGTATGTCGAGTCGCATGTAAAACAACCATGTAATTTAAATTTGGTACCTCTATGTGGGTGGGTGATAGTATCACCCTTAATAACTGAACTGCAGTGTACACAGTTCATACATGGAAAAGTACCAGTACGATTGGATCTTGATCGACTCAGAGTGCTACTTCCCATATCAGCGCGGACCAGACGGTCTCTCAAATTTGGCGCTCTTTTATAGGCTATAATTGGCGGATTTTTAAATTGTTCAATGTTGGGAAAGCTATCCGTCAATAGATGCCTGTGCCTTCTGATTATCTTTGCTACATTTTCACTCTGGGTATTAAACCAAAAATTGAGCAAGTTTCTCATCGATAAGATTCTCAGACCTAGCTTGTGTTATAATTTGATCGATCTTAGTCTGAATATCCACCAAAGGGTCATATGGTATTAATAGATATGTTGTACTGTCCGCCAGTTGTCGTCAAATTTCATTGCGATACATAATGGTGTCCATTACTACCACCGCTCCGCCTTTATCGGCGGGTTTTATGGTGATGGCTGGATTTGATGACAGTTCCTTAATGGCGTCCCTTTCAGCTCTGGTTATGTTATAACACAAGCTAGGTCTGAGAATCTTATCGATGAGAAACTTGCTCAATTTTTGGTTCAGTCCCATCCTATGACACCGGTCATCTATGTGTGTCCCAAGATACATAAGGATTTAAACAACCCTCCAGGTCGGCCAATAGTGGCGGGGATAGATTCTGTCCTCGCCCCTATAGCCAAATACCTTGATCAGATTTTGAGACCGTATGTAATATCCCTCAAGTCTTACTTGAGGGACACACAGATGTTCTTGAATATTATACAGAATATGCCTCGGATCACTTCTGATTGTATCCTTGTTACAATGGACGTTGAAAGCTTTTACACCTCCATCCCGCATGAGGGCGGGATGGAGGCTGTACGTTATATGTTGGAAATTGCTTCTGATATGTCTTCACAGCAGATAGATTTTATTTGCAGGTTGTTAGAGATAGTACTTAAGTGCAATTATTTCAGATTTGAGGAGCAATACTTTATGCAGATTCAAAGCACAGCTATGGGGTCGAATGTGGCCCCTTCCTACGCAAATATTTATATGGGAGTGTATGAGGAAATGTTCATTTACTCTAATCCGTCCTTTCAAAAACATGCACTCCAGTGGTTTCGCTACATAGACGATATATTTTGCGTGTGGGAGGGGCCACATTCGACTCTACTTGATTTTGTGGAAGAAGTGATGTCTAGATGTACTGATATCAAATTGACATTACATACATCTACGGAGCAAGTGAACTTTTTAGACACCCTGGTCAAAAATCAGGATGGTAGGCTGGTTACGGATCTCTATGTTAAGCCCACGGATGTCAACTCCCTGTTGCATTTTGGGAGTTTCCATCCGTGGGCTACTAGAAGGTCCGTCCCAGTGGGACAATTTCAAAGGGTGCAGAGGATAGTTGAGGATGAGGTGGTCAGGACACAGAGACTTGATGAAATGCATTCTAAATTTATTGATAGAGGGTATCCAGAGGATATAGTGATGGAGGCGAGGAGTAGAGCACAGAGAGATGATCATGGAGGTAGAACTAGAAGGGATAATAGCCAGAGAATTCCCTTTGTCGCTAGGTTTAATACCCAGAGTGAAAATGTAGCAAAGATAATCAGAAGGCACTGGTATCTATTGACGGATAGCTTTCCCAACATTGAACAATTTAAAAATCCGCCAATTATAGCCTATACAAGAGCGCCAAATTTGAGAGACCGTCTGGTCCGCGCTGATATGGGAAGTAGCACTCTGAGTCGATCAAGATCCAATCGTACTGGTACTTTTCCATGTATGAACTGTGTACACTGCAGTTCAGTTATTAAGGGTGATACTATCACCCACCCACATAGAGGTACCAAATTTAAATTACATGGTTGTTTTACATGCGACTCGACATACGTTGTCTATGCACTTAAATGCCCATGTGGCCTGTTATATATTGGTCAAACAACTCAGAAGATCAAAAAAAGATTATCTTCACACAAACATGCAATTAGGGAATCCTTGATCGACCAGGCTGTTGCTTTTCATTTCAAAGAAGCCAACCATCAGGTCAGCCAGTTAAGATATATGATAATCGAACAGGTGGGAGTGGGACTGCCCAATAGAGGAGGGGATAGAATTAAAAAACTGCTCTATAGAGGCCCATTGGATCAAGAAATTGGATACAATGGAACCCCGGGGTTTAAATCGGGAATTGGATCTTTTACCATTTATATAACTTTGTGTTCCGATTGACTCTCTATTATGAGATGCCCTACTATCTCTAGATTGATTATTTTTATACCTATTAGGTTATTGGCTTATTCCCTTATAGATAGGTCACTACCCCTTTAAGAGGTTTATGACCTCTGGATACAATGCAATTTTCCCTCAAGAGTATATTCAATGATATAATGTTGTGGCTAGTTGGATGCCGTAATGAGAGAATATCTATGATGTACTATGATATATGGTCAACCTCTAACCGAGCCCCGTTGTTTCCTCCTGGACTTGTGATATAGTGGTCCGCATATAGACACGCTGTTACATCTCTGTTTATATTGTCTAGGTCTCCCATTGGCCCGGCGGATTATGACAGGCTGCTTGTCATCTGCAGCGCAGAGCGGCGTTATTCGCCGCATGCGTCTGCCGTTGCCTGGGATACGTGGGCGGGGACGGCGGCTGCCGCCTCCGCACACGTCACGCATGCAAGTTCCCCATCAGGTCCGCCGCTTCGGCGGCCTGGTGGGAGCAACAGCAATGCGTCCCTAGCAACCAAGCCGGTGATTCTTCGCCCAGACTGATGGTGAGTGTGGGAGGGAGGAGGATATATGTTTAAACGGACCAATTAGAGCCGATCAATGTAGTTTCCCATCAGGTCCACTGCGAGGATGGACCATATGATTGGTGCAAAAGACATATGAATTTGATTGGTTAATGCATGTCATGCTGTGTATATAAGACGTGTGTATACAAGTGATATTTGTCCTATTGCAGAACAGCTTAGCTTGATAAAGGGGCGGCTGCCCTGAAACGTCGCTATTATGGCTGTTATGGCTGTTATTGAATAAAAAGAGCTTATACTTACCTGATGGTGCCAGTCTTATCCGTTGGAACTATTGCAAGAGCTGGAGTGTGGCCGGCCTGACTGTGGCACGTCACATGAGAATCAACAGAGGAGTGCTCCACTAAAATTGCCACAAACAGCCCCGACATGTTTCACGAGCGTCTGCTCGTTTCCTCAGGAGGCGTGGCTCACCGCGTAACATCCTCCGTACGCTTACATTCAAGCTGAAATCCAATCAGAGCGTACGGAGCTGGCCCCGCCCACCGACATCCCCGCCGGCCAATGGCAGCGCGCGCCGACACCCCACACAGTCCAGCCCCGCCCACATCAATCCAGTAGGTCGGGGAGGAGAGGGGCGGCGCGCGCAGCCACCGACAGCATGCACCCAGCACCAAGGTCTCCCAGGTAACACACCAGGGAAAACAATGGGCAAGAGCACACGCCCCAAACAGCAGGAAGGCAAGCAGGCAGGGGACAGCCCGGAGGCTCCCACCTAATCATCATTCACCTCTGTGTATATATATATGTATATATATATATATATATATATCTAAATCCAAGATTAACTCTGCATTTATCTTAACTATAAAGAAACAAATAGACCAAACAATGAGATACTGCACTGCATATGCGCAGTGCACCATCAATGGCGGAACTACCCATAAATATATCCAGAAAAATAATAAATAGTGAGGTTACAAGAGTCATCGTGGGCATGGAGCAGCAAGGCACCCAGGCGGATGCAGAGTGAGCACACCAAGCACGCAAAGAAAGCAGAAAGTCACACCGGTAAAAATGCGGCAAATTCCTCCATCTCATTTAACCCAGGTGGTGAAGTGGCTTTTAAATTAAAGATCCATCGGCACTCCTTCTGCATCAGTAGCCTATGCTGGTTACCGCTCCTAACAGAGCCGTGGATTCGATCTATGCCGATGAATTTAAGTCCCATAGGGTCCCCATTATGGTATTCTCTGAAATGTACCCCAACCGGGGCAGTGGAGTTCACACTTTTTATACTTTTAACATGTTCAGAAGTACGCTCCCTGAGTTCACGTGTTGTTTTACCAACATAAAATGCCCCACAGGGGCATTTAAGTAAGTATATGACAAATTTAGTCGCACAGTTGACATAGTGTGAAAGACTCCACTGTCTCCCATCGGGGAGCAGGACAGAGGCGCCAACATGCATAAATCTACAGAATGTACAACCGCCACAGGTATATGTCCCCAAAACCCGACAATGTGGTCTTGGAGTCCCCAACCCCTCAAAATGGCCCCTAACTAAGGTATCCCTCAAAGAGGGGGCTCTCCTAAAAGTAATTTGAGGTCTCGGTGGAACAAATAAGGACAACCGCAAATCATTAACTAGAATATACCAGTACTTATCTAGTATCCGTGTGATTTCATCATGTTCCACGCAATAACGAGTACAGAATCTAGTCTGCTGTTTAGAAGAAGCAATCATTTTATTAGGATTGAGCAATTTATCGCGATCGCTGTTGAGTGCTCTTTTATACGCCCTTTTTAGGGTCGTATGATCATACCCGCGTGCCTGAAAACGAGCCCGTAGTATGTCCGCCTCGTGCAAAAAAGTTTCTTGGTCGCTGCAGTTACGTCGAACCCTTAGGTACTGGCTCGTAGGGATACCTCGAATTGTGTGCTGCGGATGGCAACTATCTGCCTGAAACAATGCATTTGTAGCGGTCGTCTTCCTGTACAATCGAGTGTTTATTTTGCCTGTATCGTCGCAAATTTCCTGCAGGTCCAAAAACGGAATTTCCTGATGGTGGTGGTTCATTGTGAACTTCAAGTTGCGGCAATTTATATTTTTGCGTCCGACAAACTCAATTCTGTGAGTTCACCAGTCCACAGCATGAAGATGCCATTTGTGTACCTGTGCCAGACCAAAATCCGGCACAGGTACACAGAGAGACCATCATCTGCAAAAAGCTCACGTTCCCACTCCCCCAGGTACAGGTTAGCATACGACGGGGCACAGGTGGTCCCCATCGCCGCACCCTGCACCTGGAGGTAGTGGTCACCATCAAAAATAAACATATTATTTGTTAACAAAAATTGCAAAAGTGTCAACAAAAACCGATTGTGTATTGCAAATTCCAAGCCTAGCTCGCTCAAAAACGTACTCACCGCCGAGAGCCCCGAATCGTGCGGAATGCTTGAATATAATGCCTCGACGTTGAGGGTGACAAGCCAAGTGCCAGGAGGAACACAAAGACCATCAATGGATTTTAAAAAATGGGAAGTATCCCTAACGTAAGAAGGTAAAGACTGAACATGAGGCTGCAGATATTTATCAATATAAACACTAATTTTCTCAGTGAGAGAGCCACAGCCCGAGACTATGGGACGACCTGGTGGTTTAACCAACCTCTTATGCACCTTAGGAAGTGCATAAAAGGTCGGTGTCACTGGGTGTAAAACCTTTATGAACTCATAAGCTTCACTGGAAATTGTGTTATTCTGCAATGGCTCATCCAAAATCACGACACCTTGTCACCCTCGACGCCGGTATCCTCCTATAACAGTCACGTTGTGACAAAATTTCCAAGCACATATCCCTATAGGCCAGTTTCGACATAACTACGACGTTACCGCCTTTATCAGACGGCTTAATAATCCAGTTATCTTGTTTCCTCAAATCATCAATTGCTTGGAACTCTTCCACCGTCAGATTATTAGATCGTGTACGCGTATGTAATTGCATAAGTTCTTTCTCAACAGAAGCCACAAAAGTCTGTAGGTTAGTGTTGAGGGACAAGGGAGGATACTTTCGAGACTTGCCACAAAATTCACCAGTATCTATCTGGGACTGAAAGGAAGGGAGGGGGTCGGTTGACCCACACATGGCCCCAGCCCCTGCATGAGGGGAACAGGCGTCACCCCCATTGTCACCCCCCACAGGCAATCCAAGAGCAGAATCATCATATAGATCACATAAGTCAAGCAGCGCCTGACAATCCGTATCAGATATAGGATCAGGGACCACTGATTGTCTACCCCTGGAGTGTCCACCATCCGACTGTGCATATAGTGACTGAAGTAGGATCTTTCTTCCAAACAGGCGAAGATCCTTAACCACCTCAAAGGTATCAATATTATGGGTGGGACAAAAACCCAAACCCCGTGATAAAACACTTTTCATAATATCGGGGATCAATTCCCCTGTCAGATTAATCACCTGCAAATCGGATGGGCCGGAATCACCAGGGGACACATCTGCCCCGGACCCTAACATTAAACCAATTATTAGCAGCTAAAGAAGATACAGCCCTTAGAAAAACGGCACCACACCAAAAATATATACAAATTATACAATAGTTTATTCATAATTATACACCACTAAAATTCATAAAATCAATTAAACCTGTAGGCACCAATTCAGTATTGCATATCTATTCATATTTCATCAGTCTTTTAATCCATATATAACCTAGATATTAAATATAATGATAGCCATCAGGACGCTCAGCATCTGAGCTATCCTGGGCTAAGAACCCGGGTTCTGTATAGGGCTAAAGTAAAGTGCATATATGTGCAAACAACCTTATACTAGAACACATGTATCAAAAATATGTACAACATTCAAATATCATATTCAAAGGACAGTGACCAATAATTAATGAGTGAGAACAGACGTGATATAAAGTGACCCTATAGAGATAAGATAGCCATATACTTAGCCAGACCAATATAAACAGGAGACTGGATAAGGTGCCAAAAGGATAACCCCCGGTGTCACGGATTCCATCACGCTCTCTGAAAAAGCGGCATGACGGCCGCGATACCGGCGGAGTTGTCCACCGGGGGTTTTCCTTTTGGCACCTTATCCAGTCTCCTGTTTATATTGGTCCAGCTAAGTATATGGCTATCTTATCTCTATAGGGTCACTTTATATCACGTCTGTTCTCACTCATTAATTATTGGTCACTGTCCTTTGAATATGATATTTGAATGTTGTACATATTTTTGATACATGTGTTATAATATAAGGTTGTTTGCACATATATGCACTTTATTTTAGCCCTATACAGAACCCGGGTTCTTAGCCCAGGATAGCTCAGATGCTGAGCGTCCTGATGGCTATCATTATATTTAATATCTAGGTTATATATGGATTAAAAGACTGATGAAATATGAATAGATATGCAATACTGAATTGGTGCCTACAGTTTTAATTGATTTTATGAATTCTAGTGGTGTATAATTATGAATAAACTATTGTATAATTTGTATATATTTTTGGTATGGTGCCGTTTTTCTAAGGGCTGTATCTTCTTTAGCTGCTAATATTTATACATTGACAGCCTTGGCACACACGTTTGAGGCACGTGTGCGGATATTATTGTTCTTTATAATTAAACCAATTATATCGCACTTATTGAATAAGATGAGGACGTGGGATTCTCCCCATATATCCTGGTCCGGCAGATTAAATTCGGTAAAAATGATCCTCTTACCCAAAATGTTATACTTATTTAGAATCCTGCCGATTAAGGTAACTCAAAAGGACTTAGCAGAATTACAAAGAGGGATTTTTTGCTTCATCTGGGACCAAAAAGAAAATGAGGATTGCACGGTCACTTATGTTTAGGCATTAAAAAGGAGGCTTGTCTGTTCCTAACCTTTTTAAGTATAATGCTGCCCAACTACCCCCACTACTATTTATATATGCCACAGACCATACCCTGGCTTGGGTGTCCCTAGAAAATGAACTCTTTATCACCATTCTCATGGAAAGGTCTCCTTTGGGTTGAAGCAATTCCCAAGATCCTCAAAACTTCTGCACCTATTACCTACTATACCCTGTCTCTCTGGTCCAAATTATGATACCCTTTAAAACTTAAGTCTCCTCTGTCAGCTCTCACAGAGCTTTTTAACAACCCAGATTTTCTGGTTGGTTCCCAACAAAACAACTTCTTATGGTGGAAGGAGAAGGGCATTACGACAATTTGACAACTACTTTTTAGAGCTAAATTAATGGACTATAAAACTTTTCAAGGACAATTTCGCCCTCCTCGCAGAGAGTTTCTTAGGACTACACAAATGTTTCACTATTTACACACTAAATTTCAAAATCTATCCCACTCAGGTCTGTCCTTTTTTAAAGAAAGATTTGTTGTAATAATCCCACTCGTAAAGAAGTCCTTTCCATTTTATACTCAATTCAAAATGCATCTCCCCCTAATATGAAACTAAATTATATGTTGAATTGGGAAAAAGACATAGGAAAGACTATCCCTGATGAAACATGGGTCCAGTCCCTGGATACACTTTCAAAGGGTAGCCTACAAAGCTCTCATTTGGAAGTTTCTCTACAATTACTCCATAGAGTGTATATAACCCCAGATAAAATACATAGAATGGACCCATCCAAATCCTCACTTTGTTTTAGAGCATGCCAAGCTGTTGGCTCTCTTTATCATATATGGTGGACTTGCCCTAAAGTAGCCAAATTTTGGGATAAAGTCACTATTCTGAGCGATATCCTACAAACCTAGATTTTAAGGACCCCTCTTGTCTTTCTTTTAGGCTGTAGAATTTCCAGACTAACAAACCTCCAGAATAAACTTGTCCAATTTATTACGGCAACAGCTAAGACCTCCATTGCTGCAAGCTGGAAAAGTCTGAATATCATATAATCTAATACAAAAAAATAATACTGATGAGCGAAAAAATGAACACTACTATACAAGTCCAGGTGCCCTTATTTGAAAATATATGGCAACCTTGGCTGGACTGGAGGGATAGGAATAAAAATTTACCTTTTTATATCTTTTTGTATAAGAATCCTTGCACGTGCCAATACTCTTGGTTTGCATTTGATGTTCTTAATGCTTCTTGAATTTATGAAGATCTTTGACCACCACTATGTAAATCTTCATCGATATGGACTGACTCGTTCTTCCTTTTCTTTTCTTTACCTTTTTTGTTCTGTTTATTCTGTACGTGCTACCTATGCATACAAATGCTCTTACAAACTGTAATATAATTACACCATGTTGCATTTCCTTTATGTTTTGATATCTTTAATAAGTAGATTTAAAACTAAAAATGGGCCTAGCTAATACCGTATTATACCCTACTCTGTATACATACCATGAAATCAGTATTAAATGTTAAAATACAGTAACAGCAGTGCTGTAGCTGAGGAGCTTGGTGCCCTGGTGTGAGTTCTATATGGGGCCCTAAGCACTCTATTGATATGGAGCTTCAAAACCCACCAAGGAAAGTTTCAGTGTCAGAAAAGTGTAATTAGTAAGTAAGAAAACAGTTAAAGGACAACTGAAGTGAGAAGTATATGGAGGTTTCCATATTTATTTCCTTTTATACAATACCAGTTGCCTAGCAATCCTGCTGGTCTATTAGGATTCAGTAGTGTCTGAATAATGTCAGAAACAAGCGTGAAGTTAATCTTTCAGATCTGACGATAGTGTCAGAAACACCTGATCTGCTGCATGCTTGTTTAGGGTTTATGGCTAGAAGTATTAGAGGCAGAGGATTAGCAGGATAGCCAGGCAACTGGTATTGCTTAAGAGGAAATAAATATGGCAGCCTCCATATCTCTCTCGCTTCAGTTGCCCCTTTAAGGGTTACCACTATTCAATGCACATACAGTGGGATGCGAAAGTTTGGACAACCTTGTTAATCATCATGATTTTCCTGTATAAATTGTTGGTTGTTGCAATAAAAAATGTCAGTTAAATGTATCATATAGGAGACACACAGTGATATTTGAGAGGTGAAATTAAATGTATTAGATTTACAGAAAGCGTGCAATGATTGTTTAAACAAAATTAGGCAGGTGCCTAAATTTGGGCAACACAAAAAAGAAATGAAATTAATATTTTTCCTTTTGCAGAAATTACAGCCTTTAAACGCTTCCTGTAGGTTCCAATACAGGTCTGGATTCTGGTTAAAGGTATTTTACCATTCCTTTTTACAAAACATCTCTAGTTCATTCAGGTTTGATGGCTTCTGAGCATGGACAGCTCTCTTTAAGTGACACCACAGATTTTCAATTATATTCAGGTCTGGAGATTGAGATGGCCATTCCAGAATGTTGTACTTGTTCCTCTGCATTAATGCCTTAGTGAATTTTGAGCCGTGTTTAGGGTCGTTGTCTTGTTGAAAAATCCAGCCCTGGTACAGCTTTAGCTTTGTCACTGATTCCTGGACATTGGTCTCCAGAATCTGCTCATAGTGAGTGTAATCCATGCGTCCCTCAACTTTGACAAGATTCACGGTCCATGAACTGGCCACACAGTCCTACAGCGTGATGGAACCACCACCATATTTTACTGTAGGTAGCAGGTGTTTTTCTTGGAATGCTGTGTTATTTTTCCTCCATGCATAACGCCCCTTGTTATGCAAAAATAACTCAATTGTAGTTTCATCAGTACACAGCACCTTATTCCAAAATGAAGCTGTCTTGTCCAAATGTTCTTTAGCATACCTCAAGCGACTCTGTTTGTGCTGTGGGCGGAGAAAAAGGCTTCCTCTGCATCACTCTCGCATACAGCATCTCCTTGTGTATAGTGCGCCGAATGGTTGAACAATGCACAGTGACTCCATCTGCAGCAAGATGATGTTGTAGGTCTTTTGTGCTGGTCTGTGGGTTGTCTCTGACTGTTCTCACCATTCGTTTCTTCTGTCTATCTGAGATTTTTCTTGGTCTGCCACTTCGAGCCTTAACTTGAACTGAGCATGTGGTCTTCCATTTCCTCTATGTTCCTAACTGTGGAAACAGACAGCTGAAATCTCTGACAGGTGTCTGTATCCTTCCCTTAAACCATGATGGTGAACAATCTTTGCCTTCAGGTCATTTGAGAGTTGTTTTGAGACCCTATGTTGCTAATCTTCAGAAAAAATTAAAACAGGAGGAAAACTTACAATTGAGCCCCTTAAATACTCCTTTTCATAATTGGATTTACCTGTGTATGTAGGTCAGGGGCCACTGAGCTTACCAAGCCAATTTGAGTTTCAATAATTAGTTCTAAAGGTTTTGGATCAATAAAATGACAACAATGCCCAAATGTATGCACCCGCCTAATTTTATTTAAACAATTATTGCGCACTTTCTGTAAATCCAATAAACTTCATTTCACTTCTCAAATATCACTGTGTGTGTCTCCTATATGATATATTTAAAGTACATTTTTTTATCGTAACAACCATCGATTTATACAGGAAAATCATGACGATTAACAAGGTTGCTCAAACTTTTTCATCCCACTGTATGTTCATTACCAGTATAAAAACAATGAAAAGACAATAAGATGGATGAAGGAGGGCCTCTAATGGGCCCCTCTGGTCCAGCGGCCCTGGTGCTGTCGTAACGTCTGCATCCCCCTTTTGCTACACCACTAAGTAACAAAGTATATTAATTGGGGGAGCTGTGGTACAGTCTTTAAGCAAAGCAGAAACAGCCTAAGAATTTGGCCATCACCACTGTGAGTACTGCAAGCAATTTGTACGGGTTGGTTGAAGCTGCTAGTTAGTTGAATGACAGCTGAGCCTTCAACAATGTATGGGGCACCCTAATGGCCCTTTCACACTGTGGTGCTGCATTGCTACTGCAGGGCAATTAAAGTCTATGGGTGCTTTCATATGAGCTGCAGTGCGCCAGAAGTCCTCAATCTGACGCCCTTCCATAACTACGTTAGTGCGCATATCTGCATAGTAGATGCGTGTTGTACTGAAAGTAAAGGCTCATACACACGGGTTACAACTGTCGCTGCAACCACGTGGCATGCGCGTGTTGCGGCGACAGGTCCCCCGTGTGTATAACGCGCGTGCTACGAACCGTCGCTATTCAGAGCTGTCGCCAGGCGAATGGCGTGGCCAATCGCCGGCAACAGCTGTCGCCGCAACTGTCGCTAGTCCGCCACACGTACTGCGTGTGTATGCGGACTAGCGACAGCAACCCACTCACCATGGACGGAGCTTCCGGCGGGGTGGAAGGAACCTTCGGCGACAGCTTCAGCCACATCTCTATCCCTCTGTGTGCCGTGTGTACGGCTGCTGCACAGAGGGACCTGGCAACAAGCTGTCGCGCACATGTCCCCGGTGTGCTAGTGACAGGCTACAGCGGTACCCCGTATGTACCAACCTTAAGTCTATAGTGACACAAGTATTTTAAAAATGTTGGCGGCGGTGGTGCGAGAACGTTGAGACGCGCATCTGCGG
This sequence comes from Hyperolius riggenbachi, assembly GCF_040937935.1. NCBI lineage: Eukaryota > Metazoa > Chordata > Amphibia > Anura > Hyperoliidae > Hyperolius > Hyperolius riggenbachi. The sequence goes on from NC_090655.1 coordinate 184,516,847, forward strand.
AAGCATATTTTTACTTTATGCTCCCAGGCACTTCCACATACCCGAAACAGGAAGCGACCACAAGTGCGCATCACTTCCTGTTCGTCCAGATGCCAGAAGGGCATAGTGAAAGGGTATTCCCTGAAGTTCTGTTTTTAGCGGAGCGGTGTGAAACTGGTGTAGTGACATTTTTTGCAACTTTATCAGATTTTGCAACTGGTTGCACTTATTTATAGGTATATATATCAGAAAGTGCAACCTAACCATTGACTTCAATCTATCTGTATCAGAAAATGCAACTCAACCAAACCCTATTCTCACACAGAACCCTCTCCTCTTGCTCAACTAATAACCACCCCCCCTGGAGGGAAGAATCCCCCCACCTTGCTCAACTAATAACCCCCCCCCCCCCCTGGAGAAAACAATCCCCCTTCTTGCTCAACTAATAACCCCCCCTGGAGAGAGAACAATCCCCCCATCCTGCTCAACTAATAACCCCCCCCCCTGGAGGGAACAATCCCCCCTTCTTGCTCAACTAATAACCCCCCCCCCCCCCCCCGAGGGAACAATCCCCCTTCTAGCTCAATGGGATCCGTGGTTGCAAAAAATTAAGTGCGTTTTAACCATACCTCCCAACTGTTTGAGATGAGAAAGAGGGGCACTTAAGCCACACTCCTGACCATGCCCCCCTAGTCACGTATACCATAAAGATGTCATAAGAAAAATGTTGTTTTATAGTTTAAACCACACTGGTTCTTTCTATCCTGATTAATTTTCCTTCATATTAACATTTTAAAATTAGTCATATATTAATTTAAAGGATGGGGATAAAGTTTAGAGTCAAGCACATTTTTAGTAGAGAAATATTTATATTTACATAGAATGAGGGACAAAGTCCTGAAAGAGGGACAAATGAGTAGGAAAGAGGGACAGGGCTCCCAAAGAGGGACTGTCCCTCCAAAAGAGGGACAGTTGGGAGCTATGGTTAACAGAGAAGCCATGCCTACACAGTTATAAACTGTCCTCTATGGCAAGTTGCAAAATATAATGGGTTGCAAAATCTTTCATTACACCGGCCTTAGGCCCCGTTTACACTTAATCAGTTGGTACGCTGGTTTTTTTTTCTACTCCATAGAAGTGCATTGTGAAAAAGGTTTCAGTTAAAACGCGTTAAGTGTGAAAGTTGCAATAGGAAAACATGGGAATTACTTTGAAAATCAGTTGTCCTTTCAGTTATAACTGAGAGCAACTGATTAAGTGTAAACGGGGCCTGTTTCACCCTGGGTATTTCTTACAAATTAGTGGTCGCAAACAATGTACCGTGAGCAGGAAGCCGCTATTGTGCTATCAGGTTTTCTGCTGGGTCCCCTCAACTAGACTAGTGCCACTTATTTTTGCTATATACTGTACAAGATTTTTTTTTTGTAACTAATTTTATCAATGGCCCTCATATCCCGTCTCTAGGATCATACAGAATACAAGAAGCTCCTAGCAGCAGGAAGAAGTGAAAGCACAATCTTGTCAGTAAGCACACTAACGGCATTTAGCCCAAAATAGATTCCTAACCACCTTTTCATTCTGTGTACAGTACAATAAGCTCTAGAAAAGCCGCGTAAGGCTCACACAAGGCGCGTTATTCCAGCTGGTAATAATAAACAGCAGCCACTACACAACTAGCTCATTAGCACCGCCTTCGACCGGGGTTTCTCCAATCACTATCTAGCAATCCCACAACAGTTACCATGGTGGGACTCATCACGTGGGCGGGCTCCTGGCGCTTAGTGCCGCCCAAGCTGGAGTGAAGCCGGGACGGCTGAGCTGGGCAGTGTAATTGGCAGCAGGCGCAGCCAGCCATCGAGCAGCGGGGGCGGGGCAGGCGAAGTAGGTGAGGTGTAATGAGATTCGGTGTAATCAGTGTCATGTCGGACCCGGGAGCGACTCACTAAAATGGCGGACCTGTAACGGGCGTTGCGAACCAGAACGGACGTAGGTGAGTTGCTCGCTGCACTCCGCTGCGCTGGGATCAGGTAATAGACTAGCTTCCCCCTTGAGTGACGTCATCCTGCCAGTGTGACGTCACTAGTAAACACACGTGACGTAAGCTCGCCACGAATTCTCCTGTACGAATGTGAGCGCTCAGCGCGTTCCCGAGTGATTATGGAAGAAGCGATGCTGGCGGCTGGTGTGAGTATATATATGTGTTCTGCTGCTTGTCTGTCCGCTGTTTGTGTCGCTAGACTCCAGGAGTGTGGCGAGGACAGGTGCCGGTGGGCTTCTCTGCCGCTCGTGTACTTATTACTACCCTTGTTAATAGTGGCGGTCTGGTTACCTTTGTGTGACGTCACGTGTGTTTGTGGCGGGGAGGGGGTGGGGAGTTTGGGGTGGCATTGTATGCTGTCAGCTGCACCAGCTCCGACCGGTACTCTCCGCCACAAGCTGCAGTTCCATCATTACACCTGTTCGCGTGTGACAGACAGCTGCTGCGGGGAACAACACTTGTCTTTCCAGGCTCTGCCTCATGGGGGCGCCACTTTACCGACATGCCTGCTTGTGCTGCTGTACCGATTATGTAGAATGAGAGCTGTCTGATTACATGTTTGTGTCTGTTGCTTTCTCTGCTTTTGTTTTAGTTGCAATGATTAAACTGGATGTAAAAATGAAGAATATTTTGAGGGATGCCCTGTGTGTGATGTGTATGCTTTTCTATCAATAAGTGGCAATCATGTCTCCACAGTTGAGAGCTCAATTCAGGGACTAGAAGTGGAACAGATATGTTGAGAAAATATATTGTTTAGAAAACTAGAACAAAAGTAGTGTGGATGCTCCTACTGAACAATTTCTTTATTCAACCACTTTTACAGCATATGGTTCAGCTAGTGGTGTAGCAATATGGGATGCATAGGATGGCACTGCCCTGGGGCCCCTGAACCAGAGGGGCCCACCTTCACCCATCTTATTAGCTTTGCATTGGTAGTGCTATACTGTTAATGAAAACTTCTATATGTGCATTGAATAGTAGTAATCCTTAAAAGAGACTCTGTAACATCAAAAACATCCCCTGGGGGGTACTCACCTGGGGTGGGGGAAGCCTCCGGATCCTAATGAGGTTTCCCACGCCGTCCTCTGTCCCACGGGGGTCTCGCTGCAGCCCTCTGAACAGCTGGCGACAGACCCGACTGTAACTTCAATATTTACCTTTGCGGGGGCGCTGTGGTTGCTTTCGGCTCCGAAGTAGACGGAAATACCCGATCTCAGTCGAGTCCGCTCTACTGCGCAGGCACTGGAAACTTGCGCCTGCGCAGTAGAGCAGACCTGACGGCGATCGGGTATTTCCGCCTACTTCGGAGCCGACAGCCGTCAGAGCGCCTGCGCAGGGGACGGGAAGGTAAATATTGACGTCATCTTGCACGGAGGGCTGCAGCGAGACCCCTGAGGGACGGAGGACGGCGTAGGAAGCCTCATTAGGATCCGGAGGCTTCCCCCACTCGAGGTGAGTACCCCCCAGGGGACGTTTTGACGTTACAGATCCTCTTTAACAAACTGTTTTCATGCTTTGATTACTCCTCTCTGACACTGCAGCTGTCCTTGATACCTTTTGAGGCTACATATCAATAGAGTTCTTGTGGGCTCCATGTAAAATTCACACTGGGTCCCCAAGCTCCTTAGTTAAGCCACTGGGCTCAGCTGTATTTTGTCTGACAGACAATCTGGTATTGGTTTTTATTTTTTTTTTCAGGATGGAGAGGGCTTTTTTCTAATAAACATTTACCTGAGATTCGTGAATGGGCCGTATTTATACTTACTTGGGGCTTCCTTGGGTCCCTTTCTGGCCACTCTAAGGCCCGGTAATCTGGCTGGCCACGGTCTTCAGCGCATGCACAACTCTGCCTCACGTACTCCCGTCTCTCCCGCAGCGTTCTGTGTCTGCAGGCGCAGAGAGCTCTCGGGCCCAGGAGCACGCATGCACTGAAGTGCGTAACTTGCCAGATAGTGGCAGAATAGAGAGGATGACTAGGAAGTAGGGGTGATCGGAGAGAGCAAATTCCGTTCCGCCGGAAATCGCGGATTCCGTTAGTGTTAAATTCCGTCGCTATGAAAATTCCGCCGGATTTGTACGAAATTCCGGATTCCGTCGGAAAAATTAAAATAATTGCAAAAGTAGCCTTGTTTATCCTGTATGGTAGCCCATAGACCCTATTAACTGTTCCCTTAGTTCTTTTCTTCCTCCCTCGGAGGAGGGTCTCGTCTTCCAGGGAATTGTAGTATTTCAAAAGCCAGCTTACATACCGTGGCTGGGAATTGAACCCAGGTCTGAGTGCATGGTAGGCAGCTCACTTCACCACTATACCACCACCAACACTACATGCTGAAGCCAGCCTAGCATGTACCATATATATACCACCAACACAACACACTACAATGCTACATGCTGAAGCCAGCCTAGCATGTACCATTATGATATATCCAAGAGAAAAATTAGCTTGCTTAAGGATTTGTAGCATTTCAAAAGCCAACTCACATTGGCTGGGAATAAAACCCAGGCCTACCGCTCTGTAGGCTGCTATCCTAACCATTATACCACCAACACTACATGCTGAAACATCTTGGAGCAGACTTAATTCCTCCCTCCAAAAGACACGCATACATCCCCATAAAATCATTCAGCAGCAACTGCATGCACAGTCTTTGTGGTACAGTCTGTGTGGCACAATTGGTTAACGCGTTTGGCTGTTAACTGCAAGGTTGGTGGTTCAAGCCCACCCAGGCATGGCCTTGCCCTTTGTGTTCAACGGTTGTCCGAAGAGAACCCCAGATAGCCAGGTAGATTCTTCTCTCTCTCTCTCTCTCTCTCTCTCTCTCTCTCTCTCTCTCTCTCTCTCTCTCTCTCTCTCTCTCTCTCTCTCTCTCTCTCTCTCTCTCTCTCTCTCATGGTCACCGCTTTCCGCGGAATTGTATTTTCCGCAATTTTAGGCGTAAATTGGTCGTTCCGTTTGGTCGGAACGGAATTGCTTTTTCAATCTGGCGGAATTCCGAAATTGCCTGTGAAATTCTGCCGGTATCCGTTGATGGTTTTAAGTTGAAAATTCAGTTCAATGGCATCAAGTCCTAGAAAGAGAGCTCATTTTTCTCTTGGGTATATCACAATAGTACATGCTAGGCTGGCTTCAGCATGTAGCATTGTAGTGTGTTGTGTTGGTGGTATAATGGTTAGGATAACAGCCTACAGATCGGTAGGCCTGGGTTCTATTCCCAGCCAATGTGAGTTGGCTTTTGACATGCTACAAATCCTTAAAGAGGCACTTAAGCCAAAAAAAAAAAATCTTTTTCTCACCTGGGGCTTCCCTCAGCCACCTGCAGCTGTCCGGTGCCCTCGCAGCCTCGCTCCGATCCTCCTGGACCCGCCGGCGACCACTTCCGGTTTCACCGTCAAGACCCGACAGGCTGGGAATGTGAGTGATTCTTCGCGTTCCCAGCCACAACAGCGCCCTCTATGTTGCTATAGCAGCCCTCTATGCTGCTATAGCAACATAGAGGGGGCTATTGTGGCTGGGAACGCGAAGAATCACTCGCATTCCCAGCCTGTCGGGTCCTGACGGCGAAACCGGAAGTGGTCGCCGGCGGGTCCAGAAGGATCGGAGCGAGGCTGCGAGGGCACCGGACAGCTGCAGGGGGCTAAGGGAAGCCCCAGGTGAGTAAAACTCATTTTTTTTTTATTTGGCTTAAGGTTCACGTTAAGCAAGCTAATTTTTCTCTTGGATATATCATAATGGTACATGCTAGGCTGGCTTCAGCATGTAGTGTTGGTGGTGGTATAGTGGTGAAGTGAGCTACCTACCACACTCAGACTTGGGTTCAATTCCCAGCCAAGGTATGTAAGCTGGATTTTGAAATACTACAATTCCCTGGAAGATGAGGGAGGAGGAAAGGAATCAGGTAGAAATTAGTTAGGCGAGGAAATAGATTTGAATTCCGTAAAATTCAGTGGAATTTTAAAATTTTCCGCGGAATTCCGTTCCGTCATACCGGAATCACCAAATTCCGGCCGGAATCACGGAATTTACAATACCGTGGAATCCAGCGACCATCCCTACAAGGAAGCCTGCATACCTCATGGGGCTGAAGGAAGTCCCAGGTAAGAACAAGTACAACCCCCACCCCTTAAATGTTTTCAACAAGGGTTATCATTAGGGATTTGGCCCTCTGGTCTTTTTTTTTTTTTTTTTAATATTATTTTAATTGAAAAGCATGGGGTAAAAATTCTTTATTTTCTGCAAATGTTCTACTCTGAAAGCACTTAAAGGGATATGGAGGCTGCCTTATTAATTTCCTTGTAAATAATGCCAGTTGCCTGGCAGCTCTGTTGACCAGGCATAAGTATCGTAGTGTCAAATCCCTGGAACAAGCATATGGCTAATCCAGTAAAACCTGAGTCAAGAGTACCTGATCTGCTGCATGCTTGTTCATGGTCTATGGCTAAAAGTAATAGAGACCCAGGATCAGGAGGAATGCCAGGCAACTGGTATTGTTTAAAATGAAATAAATATGACAGTCTCCATATCCATCTCACCTTGGTTTTCCTTTCATGCCCACATGCTGTTTGCAGGGCTCAAAGTACTTCCTAAAACATAGTTATCAACTTCTCCCGTGGATGTTAGTATCGAATACTAATGCCACTGCCACATTGTTAGAGAACTGGGGGGCCCAGAATCAACTTGGTGCATTATGCATTCTTTGGAACTTAAAATCCAAAGCAGGTATATATTTACATACTGTATAGTCTGGTGCCCTATTTGTACAGTTTCACTATTTTTTTAAGTTAATTTCTAAATTTAATTATTTCAACAATTTTGTGTTCCAGTCTTATTAATACGCAGGATGTTTACCATTCTTTTATTCTGATTGTTTTTTGGTGAGTTAACACTTAAGAATTGGAGGCCTAAAATCCTTGAAAAAATGTACCGCTTTTAGACCCATAAATCCAGACAGAAATGTACTGCCAGGGAGGTTGAGGGGTATACTAACTATATACTATCTTAATGCTATGTATGATCACACTACAGTATACAATACCTATATACTACATATAATCATGCTATAGATGCACTAACTATATACTACTTATATACACACATGCTATTTACCTATATACTATATATACGCTATGCTACTTAAATACTGTGTATAATCGAGCTACATTACATACTAACAATATACACTATACTTAATACTACATATAATTATGCTACTGTATAGTAACTTCATACCTATATACTATATATTCGCTATACTAACTAAAAACTGTGTAATCCCACAATACTGTATAGTAATTATATACCTATATGCTATATTATAAAGTACCTAAATACTATGTATAATCACACTACACTGTTTACTATCTATACAGTATAACTATATATATATATATATATATATATATATATATATATATATATATATATATATATATATATATATATATATATATATACTGTACAGCGCAGCGTAATATGTCGGCGCTATATAAATACTAAATAATAATAATAATAATAATAATCCCTCTCTATAGTTAACTTGGATCGAGAAAAGTGGTTTACAATATCAGAAATTGTTCTAGAAATGGCCCAGCTTACCCTGGTACATTCTCTGCTGCAAAGGAGCAACTCTGCCCTCCCATTGGAGGTACAGTAGAAGCACTTGCACATTTGGTGGACTACAAGGTTAACTATACCTTAGGGCTGCATAGCCAGGCTGGAAATATTGCTACTACAGTAGCCAGGGCTTCTTAAGGCAGCAGGGTCAGCCATACTATGCCAGGAAAAAAAAACACATATATAAGTAGATAAATACTTGATTTACTTACAGAACATATGTATTTTACTGTCCACATTTGACTTCAGTGAATTTTATATTGTATATTAAGATAATTCTGTTCCTAGCAGTCGCCATGTCTTTTTCCCACAGACTCGAGACAAATCCTGATGTAATTTCCTCCCTTAATTTTCTCCTCCAATCTGCAGTGTCATCTCTTGCCTACTTCTAAATGTGTGTGCACAGGATCAGGTTTCAGCCTAATGCTACACACCAGGGCTGTGGAGTCGGAGTCGGGGCAATTTTGGGCACCCGGAGTTGGAGTCGTTGATTTCATAAACTGAGGAGTCGGCTGATTTTTTTTTTTTTGTAGAAAATCCACATCCCTGTTAAGTATTAGACTAAGGAGTCGGAGCCATTTTGGGTACCTGGAGTCGTGATTTCATAAACGGAGGAGTCAAGAGTTGGAAGATTTTTGTACTGACTCCACAGCCCTGCTACTTACACACTTGAAAGATTAATGATAGATCACAGACCAATTTTTCCATCTTTCATGTAGTATGAGAACATTCTCTACACAGTCTATTCTATTGAGCTGAACTCCCCATCTCTTTGCAAGATGCTGTACACAAAGATGCTGTACACATTCAAAAGATCAGTATCTGAAAAAGATCTGTTCCTGCAAAATGCATTCATAGTCTATATCTGAAGAGCCTCATACACACCTTGTTTAACAGACATTCATCTGCAGATCAGATCCACCAGGATGGATTTTCAGATCTGCAGATGATTGTCAGATATGCAGATGAATTTCTGTCAAACAAGATGTGTATGAGGATCTGCAGATATCATAGACTATGAATGCATTTTGCAGGAACAGATCATTTGCAGATACTGATCTGTTGCATGTGTACAGCATCTTTGTGTGCAGCATCTTGCAAAGATTTTTATCTGATGGGGAGTTCAGCTCAATAGAATAGACTGTGTAGAGTATGGCACTCATACTACATGGAAGGGGGTAAAATCGGTCTGTGATCTTTCATTAAGTTCATTTCAAGTGTGTACACACCATTAGCCTCTCACAGTGCTCAGACCAATCACTAAGGAGCAGGAATGTGGGAGGGGAGCTGACCAGCTTCCCCTCTCACGGTCTTCAGCGGGAATGGTGAGAGACTAGAGCCTGGCTGACTGAGATAAGATAAATTTACAGCAGAGACCTTTCTGTATAGATTGGAGTGCATGCAAAGCAGGGTGAGATTCCTGGCAGTGTTTAAATGGAATTATTTTTTGGCTGATCATCCCTCTTTAAAAAATTGCAGCTGTCACTGAATCGAGGCAGCCACTCGCTTCCTGTGGCTCCGATACCTCAGCAGGTGGGACTTGCAGCCGCCCTGTGGAGTCGGTACAAAAATCCACCGACTCCGATTCCTCAGTTTAGGATTACTCCGTCTCCTCGACTCCGAATCCTCTAATTTGCATATTACAATCTTGTTGATTGAAAGTATGTAACATGAAATTTTGTCTCTTAACTGCCAACGCTTAGGAATTTTAAAAGACAACTGAAGTGAGAAGGATATGGAGACTACCATATTTATTCCCTTTAGTCATAGACTAAAACTAGTCCTTGGTAAGAGTACTTGTAAAAGGTACAGACCGGAACAAAGAACATCTATCAGGCCCTAGGCAATGTAACTATGTTTACATGTAAGAATGATGTGCAGATACTCTGCAGGGGAATAAGGAGATTCTTCCTCTATTACACATTCTTTATGTACAATCTGAACATGGATCAGGCCCTAGGTAATGTGACTGTGGGTACATGTAAGAGTGATGTGCAGGTACTCTGCAGGACAATGAGGCGATTCTTCCTCTATTACACATTCTTCATGCACAATCTGAACCAGGTTTATGGACGATAGACAACACCTCTGTGTTCAATGCGCACAACATTCTCAGTAGATTCCCTACAGCTCTGTGGGGAGTGCACATGTAGAGTATAGTACTACTGTGTAACAAAGTAAACCTGAGACAGATTAAATTCGTTTTATACAGACATGGGGCTTCCACCAGTCCCCTTCAGGCTAATCAGTCCCTCGCTGTCCTCCTTCACCGCCTGGATCTTCTGCTATGAGTCCAGGTACTTGAGCCAGTCTGGTGTAGTGCGCACGCACACACTCCGCCGCTGGGAGTTACGCCGCCTAAAAAGTACACTTTGCACTGGAAAAAGTTTTTGGCTCCTTTCACAACGTTGCGGTGCAAGGGATGATATTGCATCACAACACGATGCAATGCTATTCCTATGGGACTATCACATTGATTGCGATGTGACAGGTTCCATCTGGATAATGCTGTGTGTTTACGGGCTAACGTGCATGTTTACGGTGGCAGTGAGGCATACTTTCATTGTACTGTATAGTCGCAATGCTAACGAGTGATGTGACTTTTCTGCTACGTTGCCTTGCGATTGTGTAAGGAACCTTCATGTAATATTGCACACTAAATAAACATACCCCTTATTTCAGAAGTTCAGCTCCTGACGCCTAAATTGAACCAATCAAATTAACTTCCTGCTGTTTATGATTTGCCTAGTTCCAAGCTGCATACAGTTTACTTAACCACTTTGTCAACTGCTACAGTATATCTACGTCATCTGTGGCACCCTCCAAGCCACCAGGACATAGATATACTGACTTGCTTGCAGCCCTGCTGTGCACGATCGGGTGCACCCCCCGGCACTGTCAGCTGCCTTACTAATTGGTGAAAGGGAAAATGTTCCCTTGTAGCCAATTAGTGAACACCCCCCCCCCCCCTGCAGATGAACGATCACCGCTGTAGCAAACAGCGGTGATCCTTCATCTCTCCCCCTCAGCGCCAGATCGATTAAAGAAAATGCCCCTGCAAGGATATCTCACCTTACCTGGCTCCTGCGATCATCCTTCAGCCCCAGCTTCCATTCAGCGTGGTGCATGCAACCCTGTGATACCGAACATCCGGGTCCCGGCTTGATGACGTCATCAAGCCGGGACCCGGTGTTCGGTATCACAGGGCTGAGTGCAGCGCGGTGAATGGAAGCTGAGGCTGAAGGATGATCGCAGGAACTAGGTAAGGTGAGATATTCTGCTTGCAGGGGCATTTTTTTATCGATCTGGCTACGGAGGGGGCAGAGTAGTAAGGGGGGGCACATCTGGCTACCCATAATGGAGGGTGGGGGTAGTGTTCCGAAAGGGGGGATTGAAATGTATTTTGGGGCCCATCGGGGTAACTGGGTGGGGAATTAATAATGGGGGGACACATCTGTTGGTCCTGGGGGCCATAACCTAACACTGGGGGCACATTTGGCTATAATGGGGAGGGGTCGCTAATCCTAGGGGCACATCTGGCTACAATGGGCAACATTGATCCCGGGGACACATCTTGCTATAATGTTGGGCCCTATTCCGGGGGGGGGCGCATCTGTCTATATGTGGGGCTAGCAAATACGGGGAACAGATACTGGGGGGCTGATATTGGTGGGCACATCTGGCTATACTGGGGGGGCTGATACTGGGGACCCGCCTGGCTATCTATCCTTGGGGGACGTAATACTGGTGGCATGTTGTTATCTACTGTAGCATTTTTTATTTTTTACTAGAATTGGTGAAACCTAAGGATTAATGCAATTTTTCATTTCCCCCCCCTCTTTTTTCCCATTAAAATGCATATAATTTTTTTTTCTTGGGTCAAAATACCCCTATGAAAGTCTAGTATGTCCTGAAAAAAACGATACCTAGATCATTTAGGTGTCGTGAGTAGGGATAAAGTTATGGCTGTTTAAATAGGGACATGGCTAAAGCGTCAAAACTGCTCTGGTCCATAAGGGGAAAAGAAGGTCTGGATGCAAAGTGGTTAAATGTGCATGCGAGCTGAAATTACTTGCTTCTCATTGACTATCTGCACTTCATATCTGATGGGAAGAACTGTTATGAAAACTCCCAGCCTACACAAGAAGGACTGGAGGGATATGGAGCCTGCCATAATTATTTCCTTTTGAACTGATGATGCCTTTTTGTAAAGTAGTTTCTAATATTATTTGTGCCAATATGAAAAGCATTTGAAATTATTTTCAGAAACCAATTTAGTATGTTAGGCAACAGAGGAACGGGTTAGAAATGCACTACATGCATTCTTCTGTTAGGATGGTCATTGTTGGCCTGCATTTGGTTACATTGACCAGGGCAACAGCAAGGCTGGGTCTACACTGGCAACTGATACGCTTTAACTGAATTAGTTGTTTATCAGCTGATGTGCATTTTCCTCTGCTTTTCTAATGTGTTGGGTCCATAACACACAAAAATGCTGCAGGCAGTGCGTTATAGTAACACACTTCAGCGCATAGATCTAAACTTGTCCATTGGACACCTGTAGCTTTCACAGTTAATAACACAAATCTGACAGGTTTTGGACTAGTCCATATCGGGGGGGGGGGGGGGGAATAAAATCAGGCTGTATACAAACCAGCCAGCATGCCTACTCACATACTGCTATACTGGCCGCTGAACTGTGTTGCTGCCATTCAAGGAGTGCCTTTAAAAGGAAAATTCTTCCTGTTGCTATTTAAAGAGACTCTGTAACAAATTGTTTATCTTTATTTCTTCTATGCTATAAGTTCCTATGCCTTTTCTAATGTGGTCTGGCTTACTGCAGCTTTTCCTAATTGCACAGTAGCTGTGTTATCTCTGTTATATGATCTAATCTTCTCTCTATAGTCGGCACAGTCAGGCTGAGGCAGTCAGACTGGAATGTGCAGGGCTGCTTGTGATTAGCTAGAAGCTGTACACACCCCCTGCAGGCTCTGTGTGACTAACATACTCTGCTTAGCTGAGCCTATTAGAAGCTGGTTAGTTTGTTTGTAAACACTGCCTAAAACTGGCAATTACAAGCCAGGTTTGCAGCAGAGAATGGCAGAAACAGCACAGAGGGGACCAGGAGCACATAATGAATAGAATGGTATGCTTTTTATTGTAAGAATTTCAGAGTACAGATTCTCTTTAAGTATTGTTCTACTATAAAACAGCAAGGTGCCCCATGCTCCTGCTGGCCTCTTGTCTGTAAAATTTGGGACTGAACGGAAGGACACGCCGGTATATCGGTAATGGGGGCGGATGCGAAACGGATGGTGCGGACACGCAACGCTTATCTTGCGTTTTTGCATCAGCTCTAATGGGAACTAAGCCTAAAAGTATTAGAGGCAAATAATCAGCAGGCAATTTGACAGCCAGGCAATTTGCTTTATTTAAAAGGAAATAAATAAGACCTCCTCCATATCCCTCTTACTTCAGGTGTCCTTTCTAGACTGTGCTGGGGCAAACTGCTGGAAAAGCCTCCCAAATGTGTTGATCTGCAGGGACTTTATGCTAGGAGCTGTTTATAGAATGGTGTTGTCACTTCTCGAAGTCCCATAAAATTGTGCTACACTTGGGGAAAGAATGTCTGTGCTGCATATAGAGCTGCTGTTGTACTGTACATATCATAAGTTAACAAAAGGCAAACCTGTGATGTTGGCTACAATTTTGTTATGTTTGTCAGTAGTCCAGCTATTTTATACTTCTAAAGGTTATCCAGGAAAAAAAAGCATAATAAAGTATTACAATTCTAAACATTTTTTGTGTGTGTGATTTTGCACCAGGAGCAAATTGTGTGCGTTTATGAACAACTTAGTTTGTGTTCATTCTATACTAGCATACCATGGCATATACGTGAAGACTGCAGTGTTGCCATATATACTCGCGTATAAGCCGAATTTTTCAGCACAAAAATGTGCTGAACAGTTTGTCCCTCGGCTTATATGCGAGTCACCAATTGTCCGTATACTGACTTGTTCTGTGCCCCTGGATGGAAGCGAAGTGCAGCAATCACATGTCGGGCATCACTGGTGCTGAGAGGGCCTGTGGGGGACAGAGTATCAGATCGGCTCCTGGTGCCGGCAGGGAACTGATCTTGCAGGGGCCGCTGTACAATGGATGCCTGCCCTGTCGCTATAGGGTTCCCTGCATGTTGGTTCGGATGGCCGGAGGAGAGCGCATCGGATGGCGGAGGTTCAGATGGCCAACGGGATGTGCAGTGTTGACGTCAGTATCCTATTTAGCCATGTGTCATCTCTAACTGCGACGCTAGAGGGCTTCCTAGAGGTGACACACGGCTAAAGAGGGCACTGACGTCCACGCTGCACGCTACGTACTGCACATCCCACCGGCCATCTGAACTATCGCCATCTGATGCACTCTCCTCAGGCCATCTGAAACGATATGCAGGGAAGCATGTTGCGACAGGGCAGGCTTCCATTGTACAGCAACCCCTGCAAGATCTGCTCCCCGCTGGCCATCCACTCCCCTCCATGGCAGACACCAGGAACTGGTCTGATCCTCTGTCCTCTGCAAGCCCGCTCAGCACCAGTGACACCCGACATGTCATTGCTGCACTCCTCTTCCATCCACAGGGTCACAGAACAGGTCAGTATATACACTGACACAGACATCATAGCTGCACTACGCTCCCATCCAGGAACCAACAAGCAGAGAAGCGTGCACAGGCTAAAGAGCTCCCTGGCACTGCATATGACGCTGCTCTACTGTAATCACCATAGCCAGGTAACCATAACCAGGTAACCATAACCATTGAACAAGTTGTGCAGAGGACAGCGACTTGCCTCTAAAATGTCACAGTAAATGTTTTTACTGTGCTGAACTTAAGACAGGTTTAAAATATGGATTAATTATTGAGGGGTACCTGAAGTGAAATCTGATATGTGATAAACGTGTAAGTACAGTTCCAGACTACATAGAGCTATGCATGGCTTTGCTTTTTCTCCCCCTCCTCCTCCCCTGCCACCGCATACATGCTTGTGTCTTAGCAGGCTTTGTAAATCTTTCTATTACATCTAAAGTTAGCCATACATCTAAAGATTCTGATTCAGTTGATAAAGTCATCGACTTTATTGGGGAATTTACTTCAGTATGGTTGCTCGAAAGTCAATCAACTAGCAACTCACACACTGCAAGCGATATCCTATGCGATTCACCTTCACTAATCAATCTAATCGATGTTGTCTCCATGCTCTGAATGCAAAAATCAATTCAGAGTCGATCCAATGATACGTAAACAGTAGCCGATTCATGTGCGACTGATATCTTGCATCCTGCTCGATCAACTAAGCTGGTCGATTTGACATATTAGCCACTTCATCAATTGGGCATACTGGAACACACTATTTCTCTATTGAATCGAATGGTCGATCATTCAGCAAAATCGCTAGATGTATGGGCACCTTAATGTATTGCCACCACTTTAAATCAACATTCAGTTAATATGTATTTGTGCATCTTTTTTTTTCGTTTGTGTGAATTAAAAAAACAATCTCCACTTAGGCAAGCTAGGTTGTGGCTATTAACCGTATATACTCGCAAGCAAGCCGACCCGCATATAAGCCGACCCCCCCCCAACTTCTTCCTGAAAAACCAGGAAAAAATGATTGACCCTCATATAAGCTGGGGGTAGGAAATGCTGGCCGTGTGATTTTTTTTCCCCCTCCCCCCCCCCCCCCCCAGTGTGTCCCAGTATAGTTAGTATAGTGCCCAGTATGGGTAGGTAGTGCCCAGTATAGCTAGTATAGTGCCCCAGTATAGCTAGTATAGTGCCCCAGTATAGCTAGTATAGTGCCCCAGTATAGCTAGTATAGTGCCCCAGTATAGCTAGTATAGTGCCCCAGTATAGCTAGTATATTGCCCAGTATAGCTAGTATAGTGCTCAGTATAGCTAGTATAGTGCCCCAGTATAGCTATTATAGTGCCCCAGTATAGCTAGTATAGTGCCCAGTATAGCTAGTATAGTGCCCAGTATAGCTAGTATAGTGCCCAGTATAGCTAGTATAGTGCCCCATTATAGCTAGTTTAGTGCCCCCCATAGCTAGTATAGTGCCCAGTATAGCTAGTATAGCGCCCAGTATAGCTAGTATAGTGCCCCATTATAGCTAGTTTAGTGCCCCCATAGCTAGTATAGTGCCTCCCATAGTTAGTATAGTGCCCAGTATAGCTAGTATAGTGCCCCCCATAGCTAGTATAGTGCCCCATTATAGCTAGTTTAGTGCCCAGTATAGCTAGTATAGTGCCCCATTATAGCTAGTATAGTGCCCCCCATAGCTAGTATAGTGCCCCCGCCTCAAGCAACCCCTGTCCCCCGCGGCCGCCGCTGCTATTAGCTTACCCTGCGGCTGCCGGCTTCCAATAGTCCCCTCTCCGTCTCCCGGGCATGTAAATAGATCACAGCAGCTCACTCCACGGCGGCTGCTGTGTGATGACAGGAAGCTGTAGGGAGAGCGGCTTCCTGTAACGGCGATGTGTATCGCCATTGCTATGGAAACCGCTCTGCCTACAGCTTTCAATCCTGTCATCACACAGCAGCCGCCGTGGAGCGAGCTGCTGTGATCTATTTACATGCCCGGGAGACGGAGAGGGGACTATTGGAAGCCGGCAGCCGCAGGGTAAGCTAATGGCGGGGGGGGGGGGGGGGGGGGAGCGCACTACGACCACCGACCAACGTGACTCGCAAGCAAGCAGACACCCACCCCCCCCCTCCCAACTTTTGGCCCACTTTTGGGGGGTCAAAAATTCGGCTTGCTTGCGAGTATATACTTTAAAGGGATATGTATGTAGTAATGTGTAGGCAGTGTTTGGCTTGCTAGTCCGTCGAACAATTTCGCCCTACCATTTTTTACTGTATATGTTATGACTGACTCTTCAATGGTGAAAAGGCTTTAGACTAGAGTACAAACGGCAAGGGTTATCGCTGAAGTTATTGACACCTTAAATTTAACATTTTCATCATACGTCTCAAAGTTGCTATGTCAAAGCCCTAAGCTACTGCAATTGTTTCTTGGAATATGACTCTGTTGACTCATCTGCACTTGCATATGTGGAATTAGGCTGGGTTCACTCACAAAATGTGTATTATTCAGTTCCCACCCTGTCAGTTTGCATCTGTTTTATATCAGTTTTTTTATGGCTGCGTTCTCACATACAATGTGTACAGTTCCGTTCCTGTCCGTAAAACTGTTGCAAACTGACAGTACTGGAATGGAACTGTATGCATTTTATGTGTAAACCCATGTGCGTTTTTCTGCAGTTGTCAATCTAGTGGCATTTTTCTACCCAAAGGTTCCCATGGACATTACATGTTCTCAGAACCAAAGGTGTTTTAAAAAATACCATATTTTTCGGGCCATAAGACGCACCTAGGTTTAGAAAAGAAAAAACGTGATGAAAAATATACTAAACCTGGTGTGTCAATGGTGCAGGGTTGTCTTGTGGTCCTTCTTCTTCCCCCCCCCCCCCCCAAAATTTGTGTTCCCTTTTGTATCGTCCTCTGTCCCCTTGCAGCCTCCCTGCATCCTCTTTGTCCCTGTGTCCTTCCTCTCTCCCCTCCAGTGTCATATATCTTTCCCCAGCTTCCTTCCTCTGTCTCCCTATGCCCTGCCAAGGGGAGTAGCATCTGTACTTACAGTATTAGTTAATTAATCCCTATGTAAATAGATGACCATTCTCAGGAGGTTACGCACCTGTGAAGCAGAATGCAGCCGAAGCTGTCACTATGCTGAATTACATCCCCCCCCCCCCCCCCCACCTTCTCTGCTTGTTAATTGGAGTCAATAGTCTTGAAGGAGGGACCACGGCTCATCTTTAAGGCCAATCTTTCTGTCTCCTGCTTCCTTACTCTGTACCCCTATGCCCTGCCAAGGGGAGTAGCATCTGTATTTACAGTATTACAGTTAATGAATCCCTATGTAAATAGATGACCGTTCTCAAAAGGTTACACACCTCCGTGAAGCAGAATGCAGTCACTATGCTTGTCTGCTTGTTAATTGGAGCCAATGGTCTTGAAGGCGGGACCACGGCTCGTCTTTAGGGCCAATCACAGCACTCGCTGAGATTGGCCCCAAAGACTGTAAATGCAGATGCTACTCTTCTCCACCCCTCCCCTTAGCGCATGGTCTTGGACTCAACCTGTGCTGCACTATCTTCATTGGTGCCAGTCTAAATTGTATTATTCAGACCATAAGATGCACAGACTTCCCTTTATTTTCTGGAAACTAAGAACCCACTCTTTGGGAGTAGTTAAATAATTTAATGCAGTCAGGTTGTGACTCTTGTGACTATAAAAATGTAAATGCCTAGAATCCGTTTTTGCCGACAGCAGTACACTTTCGTCCATTGCTCTTAAACAGCATTGTAACTGTCATATAATAAAGTTTAAAAAAATCAAACTATATATATATATATATATATATATATATATATATATATATATATATATATATATATAATTTTTTGTTTTGTGTCACGACTCCCTGACATTAATTAACATGCCTCACTCTTTGATCATTTTAGTGAAGTCTGTTTCCTCTCTTTCCCTTAGATTGTTTTATGATGTGGATTTACTGTATTCCAGCTGTTTCTTTTGATGTGAATCCCTCTGACGGATTTGTACGCTGAAGATGGATGTGTATGAGCTGTTGCCGAATACAACCTAGGAGACGTTTTGATTTTTGGCTCTGATGTTTTTTCTGGCGCACGGATGACCTCCATGGGTTGTGCCTCGCTTTTGGATACAGGTTTATAACCATGGTAAAACTTGCAAACCCTCTGTACACGGAGTGGATTTTGGAAGCCATACAAAAGGTGAAAAGACAAAAACAGCGACCTTCAGAAGAACGTATTTGCCATGCGGTGTGCGTATCGCATGGCCTTGATAAAAGGCTTGTGCTTGAGCAGCTTGAGCTCAGTGTGCAGGATCGCTCTGTTCTAAAGGTCAACAACAAAGGCGTGATCTCCTACAAGGATCCAGAAAACCCTGGACGTCTTACAAATGTTAAACCTGGACCTCTGCCCAAGTCGATCAAAGCCCAGCGACCTCTAAATACAGATTTGCGCAGTGTGGACTGGAATAAGCTTCTTCGTAGGGCACTAGAGGAACTTCAGGAATCCAATGGCTCTTCTCTCAGGAATATTGAGAAATATTTACGTAGCCAAAATGATTTATTTGGAATTGTGGCAAATCCAATTTTCCAGAGGAGACTACGTTTGGCAGCCAAAAGAGCTGTCAATAGTGGGAGGCTACTGAAAGATGGACCACAGTATAGGATTAATTATGGAGGACCTGAAGGAAAAGGGACAGCCAAATATCCTTCCATGCTTCCTCCTGTCAGTCTTCTTCCACATGAAAAAGACCAGGTAAGTTGTAACTCATGGTCATACTATATGTTATTGCTATTATTTCTGCAGTGAAGCATGTTTAAAGGATACCTACTTGAGACAAAGCTACCCAGGTATCACAGAGGTATATTGAAAGTGGACCTGAACTCTTGCACAGGGCAAAAGGAAAACGTAGAGAAATGCACCCTTTATGTATTTAGAGAGTTTAGCCTCTTTAATTCCCCCTCATTTGTGCCTAATCACAAATTGTAATTTGATCTCTTCCTGTGTCGCATGACTGCCAATGGCAGATAAGCTCATTTGAAAGCACAGGGTTTTAATATATCTGCTTCCATGAATCACGAAAAAGTGCAGATTTATTGTAGCATTTGTATCAGCTGTAACAAAGAAATGCTTTTTGTGTGAAGGTTATTAAGCTGTTATTATGCTGTCCACTTTAAAAGGGGTTCTGTGGAGGGTTTTAACCACTTTACCCCCGCGCGTACGTATTTCTCCGCCCCTTTTTCCATCCTTTAAAAACCAGGGACGGAGAAACACGTACTTTCCGCGTTCCCGACGCGGCTGCCCGCGCTCCCGCTCGTAAACACGCCGCCCGCCGCTAGTAAAACCGCCGCCGCCCGCTCGCCCAGAGATCAATGAACGGGAAAATCCATTCCCGTTCGTTGATCTAAGCCCCGCAATGATCAGCTGCTCTCCTATGGGCAGCGCGATCATTGTGAGAAAAAACTCACGTGTCCAGCCTCCTTATTCTTCCTCCAAGCTTCCGGAAGGAAGCTTGGAGGTCGCATTAAAACAAAAAGTTACTGTGGCCATCTTGTGGCCAAATAGTAAACTACACCCTACACATTTTTCACATACAAATAAATGACTTTTACACATAAAATTAACTCATTACCTCCCACACTCCCCATTTTTTTTTTTTTGTAATTAAAAAAAAATTAAAAAACTTACAATTAAAAAAAACACATAAATAGTTACCTTAGGGACTGAACTTTTTAAATATTTATGTCAAGAGGGTATAACACTGTTACTTTATAAACTATGGGCTTGTAATTAGGGTTGGACGCAAAACTGAAAAAAATGCACCTTTATTTCCAAATAAAATATTGGCGCCAAACATTGTGATAGGGACATAATTTAAATGGTTTTATAACCGGGACAAAAGGGCAAATACGTTTCATGGGTTTTAATTACAGTAGCATGCATTATTTAAAAACTATAATGGCCGAAAACTGAAAAATAATTATTTTTTTCCCCACATTTTTCCTATTTTCCCATTAAAACACATTTAGAAAAAAATAATTCTTGGCATAATGTCCCACCTAAAGAAAGCCTAATTGGTGGCGAAAAAAACAAGATATAGTTCATTTCATTGCGATAAGTAATAATAAAGTTATAGACGAATGAATGGAAGGAGCGCTGAAAGGTGAAAATTGCTCTGGTGCTCAGGGGGTAAAACCCCTCAGTGGTGAAGTGGTTAAAAACAAAAAAACTGACTTACCTGGGGCTTCTTTCGGACCCTGCAGCCGTCATGTTCCGCGCCGTCCTCCTCCTACGATTCTCCGTTCCCCGCTACCGGTCCCGGTCTAATTATTCATTTAACTTGACGCATACTGCTTGCTCCCGCTCGTGTCTCTGGGAGCTTACTGCGCAGGCTCAGTACAAGATAACCTCATACTGCACCTGCGCAGCAAGCAAGCAGTCTAAGCGAGCACGCTTGCGGACGTGCTGCTGCAGTTGTATTAGACAAATAGACCGGAACCAACGTGGATGGAGGATGGCGCGGGACATGACCGCTGCAGACGGGCTGATAGAAGCCCCAGGTAAGTGTCATTTTTTTTTTCCCTGTTTTTAAAATCCTCCACAGAACCCCTTTAAGCTTGACCCACATAATTCTATGCATTATTTGTTCCTCTCCTTGGTCTCTGTAAGCACTCCTTGAAAAATGTGACTTTGGCTAAAGACCATTTTCAGACTGAGGCATGCTCCTTCCTCTTCCCTGGCCCATTCACTCCACTAAGGGGAGTGGAAGATAAGGAAATTGGATGGTGATAGGAGGGAACATTGCAGCAAGCGTTCATCTTCCTGTCTGAAAATTTGACTTTAGCCCAAAGTCAGATTTTTCAAGAAGTTATTACAGGGACCAGGGTAATGAGGAATGCATTAACACACAAAGGTATGTGGATCCAACAGGTACATACATTGGTAGCTTTGCCTTGGGTCACGTGCTTTAAAAGTGTTCTTGAAGGGAAAAACAGGCCCCTACGGGGTACTCTCTTTGGTTGCAAAAAGGGAGTATATTGTACAAAAGATATAACACGGTCTACACAATCAGTCAGATAGACTATACAATCAAAATCGTGTATAAAATGCAATATAAGGTACAGGTACAAAAGACAGCAATGTCCACATTTGAATACAAACATATGCAAAGATAAGGAGAAAATCTTAACCTCTATGCCTATAGAGATGCAGCGTATATGGGAAATCTGAGTAAAATATCTATTTGTGGGCACATTGCATGTAAAAAGTCCTTGGGATAATCAAATGCAAATAGTATGAAGCATATCAGATAGATCAACACAGTGTGGTGAAGGGGCAAACCCTGCCAAGTATTTCGAACAAACGTGTTCTTTCTAAATGTAAGCACATGCGGCAAACTGAAGCAGTGATGTTGGCGGAGATATCCTGATCCAAGGTACAAAGTGTAAGTGCATTTTTGCAGTATAGATGGTGATAAATGGCTTACTACCGTATATACTCGCATACAAGCCGAATTTTTGACCCCCAAAAAGGGGGTCAAAAGTTGGGGGGTCGGCTTGTATGCAAGTCTTTCCTGGTGGACAGGTGGTCCGCACCTCCCTCCCCGCCGGTACCAGGGGAACCGCTTTTTCCTGCCCCCTGCATCGTCACAGCAGCAGCGCCGGGCGCGCTGCTGTGATACACTTATATGCAACATGAGAGGGGAACGCGGATTAATGGAAGCCGCTGCCTAAGCAGGTAATAGCAGCGGTGGCCGCGGGGAGGGGGGAGCGCTATACTGGCAACTACCTAGCTATACTGGGCATTTTACTAGCTATACTGGACACTACCTACCTATACTGGGCACTATACTAGCTAAACTGGGCACTTTACTAGTTATACTGGGCACTACCTACCTATACTGGGCACTATACTAGCTATACTGGGCACTATACTAGCTAAACTTGGCACTTTACTAGCTATACTGGGCACTATACTAGCTATACTGGACACTACCTACCTATACTGGGCACTATACTAGCTATACTGGGCACTTCACTAGCTATACTGGGCACTATACTAGCTATACTGGACACTACCTAGCTATACTGGGCACTTTACTAGCTATACTGGACACTACCTACCTATACTGGGCACTTTACTAGCTATACTGGACACTATCTACCTATACTGGGCACTATACTAGCTATACTGGGCGCTGTACTGAGGCACCACCTACCCATACTGGGCACTATACTAGCTATACTGGGACACACTGGGGGGCAGCACCAATCCAGCATTTCCTACCCCCGGCTTATATGGGGGTCAATAATTTTTCCCTGGTTTTTCAGGGAAAGTTGGGGGGGTCGGCTTATATGCGGGTCGGCTTATATACGAGTATGTACGGTAATCCTTCCTCCCCGGTTTTTCCCGGTTGTCAGTTCACATCTTGTTCTGATAGCACAAGTCATTATAACAAACTGAGAGGAAGTATCACCACTTCTGACGTAAACAGCAGTGAAAGCCTGACAGTTACTTTCACTGCTGGGGGAAGGGGGTTAGAAATCCACTTCAAGTCCCTGAACCCCTGTGGTTAACAGCCAGTGAATATGACCCTTTACCCCCTGACTAATGGCATATATAACAGTAATACTGGGGTCCCCTTCTAATGCACAACCTTAATCCATTCCACATAATTGCCACATCTGGGCACCTTGCAAAGGAGAGCATCAAGTACTCCTGGTTACCCCCTTGCAAAACACACCTTTCCCAGTGATTAGGACACAGGGCTCTTCCCTCCTTAGTGTTTCCAAAAAGGTGGTGGGTGGTGTTTTGTAGCACACTACCCTATTGTATGTACTCTTCACTGCAAACTAACCACAATCCCTGATAATTGGAGGCTTTTCACAGGTCCATTTGTCCATACCAGTAGGAATACTGATGGTAAATTAATTCAAATAAGCCCTGGCAGTAAATTCTTATGCAATGGGTCTAAACTTCAGAAATGGTGTAGGCTGGCTTTCCACTGTGATATGTAACAATCTCACAAGAATTCAGGATTGACAGTCTGCAAAATGAATGACCATGATTGTTCTCCACGATCACACCATCAGAAATTCACTTGGCTTCTTGTAGCCTTGCTATGTCCCAGGTGATTGCTGGAAAGCTAGCTGTCACAGCAAAAAGCAAAAAATGTGTTATTTTGGACACACTGGAGCTTTATGCAGTGCTAACCCAATCTCATAGGGAGCCAGACCAGTGTGGGCACTGAGCACGTAAACGCCTTCTCAGATTATGGAGATCATCACATTTGACTAATATGACATCTGCTTGATAAATGCCTTTACCTTCTTGCTCCTATGGAGCTCCCCTCTGTGTGTTAAACAACCAGATGCTTATTTCAACACCTTATTTGTAAAACCAAAGTTGACAAATTTATATATTAAGAGCCTCAGTCTTGCACTACTAAGGTGCCCATTTACAGTGCGATTTGTAGCGTACTCATACCTCCTCCACAATTTTGAGGGTAGGTGGAGGACTCCCTGAACTACCTCTGTGCCAAATTTAAGCCCTAGAGCGCCCCTAGGCTGTGTGTCATCACGCCAGCCGTCGTTAGATTCCTGCGCATGCGCGATTCTCTTAAGACTGAACTGTGCACGCGCAGAACTCTCACGCCAGGCAGCGTGATGAGGCATGGGTGCGAATGGGTGATTCCAGCCGAAGGCGCTGGATAACCAGAGCCGGGACCAAATTTACGGAAGGGACAAGGTGGTCGGGCGGGGGGGGGGGGGGGGCAGGTATGGGTTGGAGGCTGGAGCCCCAAGTAGTAAGTCCAAATTTTATTTTTGTTGTGCTCAGGGTCCCTTTAAGTTACACATTAGTACTATAGTCTGCATATGCAATCACTGCAGAGCTGTTGGGAATCCACTGTGCACATTGAACGCAAAAGTGTTGTCTATCGCCCCTAAATCTGGTTTAGATTGTGCAAGAAGGTGTAATAGAGTAAAAACCTGCACACCACTTTTAGATGTACCCTCAATTAGATTGCTTAGGGCTTGATCAATGTTCTTTGTTCCTGTCTGCAGCCTCTACAAGTACTCTTACCAAGTACCAAGTTCGATTTCCATTTACTAGCTACTCTACAGCTATACCCTAAGTTTAGTTAAAGGATACCCCAACTGAAATGTGACATAATGAGATAGACATGTGTATGTACAGTGCCTAGTACACAAATAACTATGCGGTGTTCCTTTTTTTCTTTCTCTGCCTGAAAGAGTTAAAAAGAAGGTATGCAAGTGGCTGACTCAGTACTGACTCAGACAGGAAGTGACTACAGTGTGACCCGCACTGATAAGAAATTCCCCTTTTTTTAATCTCTTTCTTGCTCTCAGAAGCCATTTTCTGCTAGGAAAGTGTTTTATAGTTGTAATTTCTTATCAGTGAGGGTCACACTGTAGTCACTTCCTGTCTGAGTCAGAACTGAGTCAGCCACTTTCATACCTTCTATTTAACTCTTTCAGACAGAGAAAGAAAAAAAGGAACACAGCATAGTTATTTGTGTACTAGGCACTGTACATACACATGTCTATCTCATTATGTCACATTTCAGTTGGGGTATCCTTTAAAATGCATCTCTGGTGTACATAAAAACACGGAGGTATGCTAGTGCTTAAGTTAGAATGTCCCAACAGTGGCCCCTATGCAAATCTCTTTTTCTCCTGGGGGATACTTTTGCACCTTGTCAATACAATGCCTTTTATACTACCAGCAAGCGAGTTAATATACAAAATAAATCAATAATACTTTTTCATCTACTTTTTGGTACTTCTTTCAGTTGC
>NC_090655.1:184913637-185052564 GCF_040937935.1 Hyperolius riggenbachi
GTAAGTGCCCCCCAGTATAGGTTAGATTAGGTAGCTGCCCCCCAGCGTAGGTTAGATTAGGTAGGTGCCCCCCAGGATAGGTAGCTGCCCCCCAGTGTTGGTTAGATAGGTAACTGCCCCCCAGTGTAGGTTAGATTAGGTAGGTGCCCCCCAGTATAGGTTAGATAGGTAGCTGCACCCCAGTGTAGGTTAGATTAGGTAGCTGCCCCCCAGCGTAGGTTAGATTAGGTAGGTGCCCCCCAGGATAGGTTAGATAGGTAGCTGCCCCCCAGCGTAGGTTAGATTAGGTAGGTGCCCCCAGGATAGGTTAGATAGGTAGCTGCCCCCCAGGATAGGTTAGATAGGTAGCTGCCCCCCAGCGTAGGTTAGATTAGGTAGGTGCCCCCCAGGATAGGTTAGATAGGTAGCTGCCCCCCAGCGTAGGTTAGATTAGGTAGGTGCCCCCCAGGATAGGTTAGATAGGTAGCTGCCCCCCAGGATAGGTTAGATAGGTAGCTGCCCCCCAGCGTAGGTTAGATTAGGTAGGTGCCCCCCAGGATAGGTTAGATAGGTAGCTGCCCCCCAGCGTAGGTTAGATTAGGTAGGTGCCCCCCAGGATAGGTTAGATAGGTAGCTGCTCCCCAGGATAGGTTAGATAGGTAGCTGCCCCCCAGCGTTGGTTAGATTAGGTAGGTGCCCCCCAGGATAGGTTAGATAGGTAGCTGTCCTCCATAATGGAGGGGGGAAGCACCGTAGCCGCGGGGAGGGCAGCCCGACCTCTCCCTCCCTCTCCCGGGCCGCCCTCCGTGCTCCCCCCTCAGATGTATATTGAGCAGCAGCAGCCAGGGAGGGAGCGCTGTATACAACATACCTCCCTGGCTCCAAGCGCTGTTCTCTCGTCGCCGGTCTTCTCCCATCTGCCTACACGCGTATACATACGCTGCTTCCGGCTAAACAGGAAGCAGCGTGTGTATAAGCGTGTATGCATTGCAGAGAGAAGAAGACCGGCGGCGAGAGAGCAGCGCTTGGAGCCAGGGAGGTATGTTGTATACAGCGCTCCCTCCCTGGCTGCTGCTGCTGCTCAATATACATCTGAGGGGGGAGCACGGAGGGCGGCCCGGGAGAGGGAGGGAGAGGTCGGGCTGCCCTCCCCGCGGCTACGGTGCTTCCCTACTCCATTACAGCGCCCCCTCCCAACAGCGCCCCGGGCGGTGGCACGCCCCGCACGGGGCTAGAAACGGCCATGGACAGGACAATCGCAACAGAACAAACAAACAGATAAGCAATCCTAACTGCACTAAGGAAACCTGCCTAGTGCAGTTTTCCAGGAATTACTCTAAGCTGATCTTCAAACAGAGAGTAAGGCTGACACCCCTCCAGAAGTGTTACACAGGACTAAATCCTTATGACCAGCCAAGCATTGTGGGAAACACATAGTACTTCTAGTACACGCCTCCAATGAATGTGGGCAGGCAATTTGCATGACAATGTATGCAAATTCCTCAGCAAGTACAAGCTGCAAAACTGACAGAAGCTCTTCTTTCCAGAGTCCTGCAGCATGCAAACCTAAACAATGGTCAAAAAGCTGCCTGCCTGCACAGGCAGCTGAGCAGATCACTACAGGTACTAAGCATAATTTTAATTACCGTACTCATTGATAATATTAACTGCACTTACCCAGGAAATTGTTTACTTAGGACATCTAAGATGGTAGCCTCTACCATAAATAAAAATAAAACTGTCACGAACTGTCTCCTGTCATTTCCTGCTGCCTGTTGGTGGTAGTAGCTTGGACTGCCCTGGACATTCATTGCTCCGCCAGCAGAGGGCTCTAAGGACTTTGCCTTATCCTGAACCTCCACCATCCACCAGCAGGTGGCCTGTTACTGCCTTCACAAAGACTTGCAGTTCCCTGTTTGGCCTCTGGATGGCTTCATGGGAACTCTCATTAAAACTGTTCACCACCAGCTGCATCCTGTGGTTGCTGATCACTTGGACTATTTAAGGACTGCCTTTTCCCCTTGCTAATTGCCAGAACTTTAAGTTTCCAGGTCTGAGTTTCTGGACACCCTGGTTCCTGTTCCCTGCCCTGATTCCTTTGTATGCCTTCCTGTTGCCAAACCTGTTTATTCTGTCTGAGACCTTGCTTTTGTCTAATCCCTGGTACCGTGCTTTTCTGATTACCTGTTGCTGACCTTGCTCTCCTGCTGACTCTGATATTCTGCCTAATCCCTTTTGTACTGCGATTGTGTATATATTTCCTGTATATATAATTATGCACTTAGTTAGATAGATAGTCAGGTGTTGTATATATTTGTCACTGCTTCCCGGGTTATTTGTATATATTGTGTGCTGTGCATATGTTTGTGTGATATTTGCATTATGCTTGCATGTATGCTTGCATTATTGCATTCGCAATAAATCATTATTTTGCACCTTAATTCCTGGTTCCAGTGTCTGTATACTGCAAACAGTGGTCAAACCCTGTTTCTCCATTCAGGCTCCTGACAGAAAGTTCTGGCCATATATACACTGACCACTGCAGCTATACTGCACACTGATACCTGGCTGTTATGTCCAAAAATGGATCTGCAACAAATTGATTATTATGCATTGCTTGCTGATGAGGATGAAGCTGAGTGTCGTGCAGATTTTGCTGATTTCTCTAAAGCTGAATTGCAGCAGTTGATTAGCCAGACATATAGTTATGTCAAATTAGGAATAATTCGTACAGAAGATATTGAAAATTTAGCCAGGATCTGGAATGATCTTGCATACCCCAAAATGACAAATATTTGCATGCAACCTGATTCTGACCAAGGTGTAGTCAGTGATTATGATCCACCGTTTGACGATTATGCCATAGAAGCTCTGATTAACTTGTTTGAAGATGACAGGGAATATTTTCTTGATCATTACTCAAACAAAGGTAAACAGACTGTGCAGGCTTGCATAGATTCCCTCCAGTCCCTGATCACTCAGGGAATATGCAAGTATGGGAAAGCCTCCCTTTTGCTAAATGCATGGCAGAGAATTATCTCTGCAGGTTCCACAGCTCCTGCCTTACCTGTTATAAGTCCTGTCCAGGTTGATTTTACTTCTGAACAAGTTAACATGTACTATAGTTATTTGAAGACAGACAGAAAAGCATTTTTTGACTTTTACATTAAGCAAAGCTTTGCATTTGTTTCTGGATGTAAATGTGCGGTTGAGAGTCTATTGTCTGACAGAAAATGTAAGCCTGAGTCAGCCCATGCTTTGATCAATGCATATTCAGAAATCTTGTCATTATGCACACCTCCTGTTAACCCTCTGAATGCCACTCACTCCCAGCCCACTGCAGTTAAAGAGCTGCAAAGTCAGTCTCCCAGCAAAGAAGAATTTAATTTTATTTTTGACTCTGAACTGATTGATGATTTGTTTGATTTTCTGAGAAAGGATAGAGAAGGATTTATTAAGTATTACTGTGACAAAAGTGAAGGTTTTGTGTCTGC
Source organism: Hyperolius riggenbachi (assembly GCF_040937935.1). Lineage (NCBI taxonomy): Eukaryota > Metazoa > Chordata > Amphibia > Anura > Hyperoliidae > Hyperolius > Hyperolius riggenbachi. Next base: position 184,917,111 of record NC_090655.1, read on the forward strand.
CTGTATACGAGCAACTGAGACATTGATTGCGCATAGGCTTTGCAAGTATGAATCCGCTTCTGCCTTAATTGCTGCCTATTTAGAAGTCCTGCAAGTAATACATTCTTCAGTTAACCCTCCGAATGTCTGTCACATTCAGAATCCTCAGCCCACAGCTACTAAACAGCTTAAATGCCAATCGCCCATTACAAAACAATTTGATTTCATTTTTAACTCTGATCAGATTGATCACTTATATGGTTATTTAAAGAGAGACAAACAAGGGTTTTATGAATCTTACTTTGAGAAGGGGGAATTGTATGTGTCTGCCTGTGTTCGTGCAACTGAGTCATTGATGCTGCATAAGCTCTGTAAGCGTGAATTTGCTTCTATGTTGATTACTGCCTGGCGTGAAATCCTTTCTTCCTGTTTCCACTCTCCTCCTTCTGCTCATTCTCCATGTATCTCTTCTTGTGCCCAGAACTCAGAACCTGCAATAGTTAAAAGACCTGTAAAAACAGCAACATTACAAACCACTATCAGATCCACACCTTGGTCCTGGCAGTATCCAGTTATATCAAAAGAACCTGCTGTTCCAGTTTCCAGAGTGGTCACCAAAACCAGACGCAAATACTTTCCTACAGCTTCCATTACTCCAGTCATCTCACCTTCCGTGCAGCCTCCAGTCATCTCGCCTTCCGTGCAGCCTCCAGTCATCTCGCCTTCCGTGCAGCCTCCAGTCATCTCGCCTTCCGTGCAGCCTCCAGTCATCTCGCCTTCCGTGCAGCCTCCAGTCATCTCGCCTTCCGTGCAGCCTCCAGTCATCTCGCCTTCCGTGCAGCCTCCAGTCATCTCGCCTTCCGTGCAGCCTCCAGTCATCTCGCCTCCTGTGCAGCCTCCAGTCATCTCGCCTCCTGTGCAGCCTCCAGTCATCTCGCCTCCTGTGCAGCCTCCAGTCATCTCGCCTCCTGTGCAGCCTCCAGTCATCTCGCCTCCTGTGCAGCCTCCAGTCATCTCGCCTCCTGTGCAGCCTCCAGTCATCTCGCCTCCTGTGCAGCCTCCAGTCATCTCGCCTCCTGTGCAGCCTCCAGTCATCTCGCCTCCTGTGCAGCCTCCATCTAACTCCTGTTTGGTGCAGCCTCCAGTTAATGTTCCTGTGACACTTGTTATACAGACTCTTGCCTTCCTCTCACAACTCTTGCAGACTTTGTATGCTCCAGAATCCAGTCCTGCCGTTTATTTGTCTACAAAGCCTTGTCTCCAGCCTGCAGAGACTTTGCCTCCGTCTCCAGAGCCTTGTGCTCAGTCTGCAAAACCTCATTTCCAGTCTGCAGAGACTTCAAATCAACCTGCAGAATCCTGCTCATAGTCTGCAGAACCTTGTTCCCAGTCTGCAGAATATTGCCTCCAGCCTGCAGGGACTTTGCCTCAGTCTGCAGAACCTCACTTCCAGCCTGCAGAGACTTTGATCCAATTTGCAAAAGTTTGCATCCAGTCTGCAGAAACCTGCACCCAGCCTGCAGAATGTAGCCCTCAGTCTGCAGAATCTCGCCCTCTGCTGGTAGAGACTTTGCCTCAAGATACAGAAAACTGCATACAGCCTACAGAACCTAGTATCTTGCCCACACAGTCTCAGTGCCAGCTCACACAAACTGTATCAGGGTCTCAGCCAAAGGTCCAGTCAAGTGCTCAGCCAACGGTTCAGCCATGCGCTCAGCCAACGGCCCAGCCAAATGCTAAGCCAAAGGTCCAGATCCATGAAGTTATACAGTCTGTTGCCCTGCCTGAAACTACTGAGCCTGTTAACCTGTCTGAAGTTTTCCTGCCTTCTGTTTCACCTGATGTTATGCAATCTGCTGCCCAGCTGTCACAGACTTCTGCCGCTGCCCAGCCGTCACAGACTTCTGCCGCTGCCCAGCCGTCACAGACTTCTGCCGCTGCCCAGCCTCCACAGACTTCTGCCGCTGCCCAGCCTCCACAGACTTCTGCCGCTGCCCAGCCTCCACAGACTTCTGCCGCTGCCCAGCCTCCACAGACTTCTGCCGCTGCCCAGCCTCCACAGACTTCTGCCGCTGCCCAGCCTCCACAGACTTCTGCCGCTGCCCAGCCTCCACAGACTTCTGCCGCTGCCCAGCCTCCACAGACTTCTGCCGCTGCCCAGCCTCCACAGACTTCTGCCGCTGCCCAGCCTCCACAGACTTCTGCCGCTGCCCAGCCTCCACAGACTTCTGCCGCTGCCCAGCCTCCACAGACTTCTGCCGCTGCCCAGCCTCCACAGACTTCTGCCGCTGCCCAGCCTCCACAGACTTCTGCCGCTGCCCAGCCTCCACAGACTTCTGCCGCTGCCCAGCCTCCACAGACTTCTGCCGCTGCCCAGCCTCCACAGACTTCTGCCGCTGCCCAGCCTCCACAGACTTCTGCCGCTGCCCAGCCTCCACAGACTTCTGCCGCTGCCCAGCCTCCACAGACTTCTGCCGCTGCCCAGCCTCCACAGACTTCTGCCGCTGCCCAGCCTCCACAGACTTCTGCCGCTGCCCAGCCTCCACAGACTTCTGCCGCTGCCCAGCCTCCACAGACTTCTGCCGCTGCCCAGCCTCCACAGACTTCTGCCGCTGCCCAGCCTCCACAGACTTCTGCCGCTGCCCAGCCTCCACAGACTTCTGCCGCTGCCCAGCCTCCACAGACTTCTGCCGCTGCCCAGCCGTCACAGGCTTCTGCTGCTGCCCAGCCGCTAGAGACTCCTGCTGCCAACGCTCCTGATGGTGCCAAAACTACTGTCTGCTCTGTTGGTACCAAGCCTGCTGCATCGCCTGATGTCTGCCAGTTCCCTGCTCTGCCTGAGACCTGCCAACCTGTTGTCCAGTCTCCTGCCAAGCCTGATGATCCTGTCCAGTCTCCTGCTCAGCCTGGTGATGCATGCCAGTCTCCTGCCAAGCCTGTTAGTACCCGCCAGTCTCCTGTTCAGCCTGATCCTGCCAAGCCTCATGCCTGCCAGTCTCCTGCTCAGCCTGATGATGCATGCCAGTCTCCTGCCAAGCCTCTTGGTGCCTGCCAGTCTCCTGTTCAGCCTGATCTTGCCCAGTTTCCTGCTAAGCCTGATGATCCTGTCCAGTCTCCTGTCCTGCCTGATGTCTGCCAATCTCCTGTTAAGTCTGATCCTGTCCTGTCTTCTACCAAGCCTGATGATGCGTGCCAGTTTCCTGCTCTGCCTGAAACCTGCCAACCTGTTATCAAGCCTGATGCCTGCCAGTTTCCTGTTTCACTGCTTGATGGTTTCCGGTGTGTGTTCCAGCTTCCTGAGGTCCAGTTTCCAACATTGCTGGCTGTTCAAAGAATTCTGGTCATATTTTGGTTGGCATTGTTTCCCTCCCTGCCCACCCAGGTCTGGCATTTGCTGTTTTCAGTACTTTTTGCTTTTTTCTGGGTCCTGCCTGATGCTATACAGTTTTTCATCCAACCTGTTTCCCTGCCTGGTGATCTTCATGATGCGTTCCTGTTTTCTAAAAACACAGTTGCAAAATTTAATTTTTTGTTTACTTCCCTGATCACCCAGCCATGGTATCCACTACGAACCCTATTTAAAATAGTTTTGCCTGCCGTCTCCTGGGACCCTGGTGGTGGGTTTGTAAGGTCATGGTGGAGCGTCCTGAGGCCGCTCCTTAAGGGGGGGGCTATGTCACGAACTGTCTCCTGTCATTTCCTGCTGCCTGTTGGTGGTAGTAGCTTGGACTGCCCTGGACATTCATTGCTCCACCAGCAGAGGGCTCTAAGGACTTTGCCTTATCCTGAACCTCCACCATCCACCAGCAGGTGGCCTGTTACTGCCTTCACAAAGACTTGCAGTTCCCTGTTTGGCCTCTGGATGGCTTCATGGGAACTCTCATTAAAACTGTTCACCACCAGCTGCATCCTGTGGTTGCTGATCACTTGGACTATTTAAGGACTGCCTTTTCCCCTTGCTAATTGCCAGAACTTTAAGTTTCCAGGTCTGAGTTTCTGGACACCCTGGTTCCTGTTCCCTGCCCTGATTCCTTTGTATGCCTTCCTGTTGCCAAACCTGTTTATTCTGTCTGAGACCTTGCTTTTGTCTAATCCCTGGTACCGTGCTTTTCTGATTACCTGTTGCTGACCTTGCTCTCCTGCTGACTCTGATATTCTGCCTAATCCCTTTTGTACTGCGATTGTGTATATATTTCCTGTATATATAATTATGCACTTAGTTAGATAGATAGTCAGGTGTTGTATATATTTGTCACTGCTTCCCGAGTTATTTGTATATATTGTGTGCTGTGCATATGTTTGTGTGATATTTGCATTATGCTTGCATGTATGCTTGCATTATTGCATTCGCAATAAATCATTATTTTGCACCTTAATTCCTGGTTCCAGTGTCTGTATACTGCAAACAGTGGTCAAACCCTGTTTCTCCATTCAGGCTCCTGACAAAAACTCTCTGCAAACACAAGGTTTTGAAAGGATTTGGGCTCCAGTCCCTGGCCGCAGTTGGGGTTCAGATAGTCCACAAAACTGCTATAGAGCTGATAGCTGAGAGCACTAGATAAACTGCCCCCCACCCCAGATCGGTGACCATTAAGATACAGTATATGATGAATGCAAAGGCGCCTTTCATTTTTCACCAATATGGATGGTCTGCATCACTAGCTTTATCCAACAACCCAAGGAAGCCAAGTGTTTTTAAAATCTAGTATATAAAGGAAGCTTGGTCCAATTCAGCACATTTTTACTGACTGAGGCCTGCTTTTCTGGTGAAAAGAAAACAGATAAAATCCTCTCTAGTATGTGCAATTTTTTAATTTCTAATTCTATTCTAATATCTTAAAAGAACAGTTGTATTAGTTTACAAACAAACAAAGTTACTTCTGTAAGCTTTGGATTGATTTTAAAGAAGTAACTCTTTTGTAGTAGACCCAGTGTCGGGTGGTGGAAATGGGCCCTGGGGCAGCATCCTGACAGCCCCCTTTCTTCTCCGAGGCATCCAATCTTCTGCTGTTCCCTTGTGTGCATGTGCCGTGGGAACGCAGCGGCAAGCAGTGCATGCGCAGAAGCTGCTGACTTGGTCGGGTTGCCACTTGCCAGCTACTACGGAGTAGACCGCAAAAGACTGGATGACAGCAGAACTGTGGCGAGACACACAGACTTCTCGGGTGTGGAAGAATGGGGCAGGAAAAAAGGGTGCATGCAGCAAGTGGACTAAATGGGCGCCGCCATAGGTCTTTGGATGCCAGAGCGTAAATTTGTGCGCCTGATCCATAGCGGGCACTGATACAGCGCCTTCTATATATCGGGCATCGTGGGCGCACAACATTTAACTTTTTTTAATTTAACTTTTTGTTGTGCTGTGCGATCATCGCACCGCACCCCGGCGGCTGGTGTGTGTGTGGAGGGTGGTTTGCAGTGTTAGCTAGGTAGTTTGTGTGGGGGTAGTTTTGGGATTAGGTAGGTAGTGTGTGTGGGTAGGGGGGTCAGTTTTAGCCACTAGGTAGGTAGTGTGTGTGTGTATGGGTAGGGGGTGTTAGTAATAGGCAGGTAGTGTGTGCGAGTTGGGGGGTTAGATTTAGGCATTAGGGGCAGGTACTATGTGTGGGTGGGGGGCTTAGTTTTAGGCATTAGATAGGTAGTTTGTGCAGGTTGGGGGGGTTAGTTCTAGGTATTAGATAGGTACTGTGTGCGGGTGGGGGGATTAGTTTTAGGCATTAGGCAGGCACTGTGTGTAGGTGGGGGTGTATGTTAATTTTAAGCATGGGGAGGCGGTTAGTGTTAGGCAGCGGGGGAGGGTTCTGTGTGAAAGTAGGGTTAGGCTTGGCCATAATAAAATATTGGGGTTTAATATTGATATTTAAGTTTTAATAGTAAAATATCAGTATTTAATAATGATATTTTACTATCAACCCTAACTACACGCCCAAATTTCCAGGCGCCCTTAATTGTCGTACGTGTGGAAAAAGCCCCAGGTAAGTAAAGCTGCAATCCTTTCTTTCCCCCATATATCCTTTAAAGCCCTGCTATCAACAATCAACAATAGTAATATAAATTGCATGTTGTTGTTGTTTTTTTTATGCTGCCTTCTATTTTTCCTGTGGTGTGCTTAACCTCTTGAGGACCGCAGTGTTAACCCCCCTAAAGAGCAGGCAATTTTTCATTAACTTGGCCACTGCAGCTTTAAGGCCAAGCTGCAGGGCGGCACAACACAGCACAAAAGTGATTCTTCCCCCCTTTTCTCCCCACCAACAGAGCTCTCTGCTGGTGGGATCTGATCGCCCCACCAATGTTTGTTTGTTTTATTTGTGTTTGTTTGTTTGATTTTCTTTTCAAAAATGTCGTTTTTTTTTATTACGTGTAAATCCCCCACCCTTCCCTCCCCCCGCTAGCCAATCCCCGTGATCAGCTGTCATAGGCTTCAGCCTATGACAGCCGATCACCTCTGCTGCTCAGGAGGGGACAGCCGTGTCACAGGGCTGTCCCCAGTACAGCGCTGCTGCTGATCGCAGCGCTGTACTTGTAAATAGACGGCGATTACGCTGCCTAACAGTCTCACAAGCGGCAACTGCCGCTCTGAGACTGAAGGCGGAGCTCCGCTCCGCCCACCAAGCAGGAGATGCGCGTGCACCCTGCGCGCGATCTCCTTCAAAACACAGCCCCAGGCCAGGCCAATTGGTCCTGGGGCTGCCGCCGCAGCCACGCCCCATTGGCGTGACGCGGGCGGCAACAGGTTAACCGCTGCTCAACTGAGCGTCTTGCATTTTTTCTTCTATTCCCCTTTTTTCTTTAATGTATATATGAACCCGTTAAGATATAGTTTATAGTTAATTAAATTACATAAGTTAAATTGCAAACTGTGATGCAAAACTCCCAAATATAGGCATGAGCGATGAATCAAGTTCTTTGTGATTGAGGGGAAGCAGTTGATGCCTGCAACAAAGAAGGGGGAGGGAAAAAAAAGTAAAATGGTGGTGATATTAGTAATTTCTATCTTTATAATCTGTCTTCATATTTATCAGGCATATTTTAGAATATATCATACATTCGCCTTGCATTTATATTACCTGTAGATATAGTGGTAGAGCATCTTCATGTTGGCAGTGGCACTGCCATCTAGTGGCTTAGATAATTTTTTTTAATTATTATTATTTACTAGCTGATGACCCGCCGTTGCCCAGGTATGTATTTGGCTGCTGTTGGCTCTGCCCACTTTTTCTAACCCTAACACACAAACACTCAATAACCAAGTTTGTAAGCTTTGGGGTCCTTGGCATAAGTAATTTGTATTTTCAAAAATGTACTTGTTACAGTCCTGTAAGCGAAATTTAAAAATGAAAAAATCAGTAAAACCTCATGTAAGCGAAATTTAAAAAGAAAAAATAAGTATAACACAAAGTCAAAACGAATTTGTAATCGATATTTGTAATAAACCTTATTACCCACACTATATAGCATTGTGTTTACTGCCACTCTGTGTGTCTGCTGGGAACAGTAGTACACCGCTCACCCTGTATAGCATTGTGCTCTGTGTCGCTGCTGGGAATAGTAGTACACCGCTCACCCACCGCAGTTGGCTGATGGTGTAATGGTTAAGGGCTCTGCCTCTGACACAGGAGACCAGGGTTCGAATCTCGGCTCTGCCTGTTCAGTAAGCCAGCACTAATTCAGTAGGAGACCTTTGGCAAGTCTCCCTTACACTGCTACTGCCAATAGTGGCTGCTGCTCTGGCGCTTTGAGTCCGCAAGGAGAAAAGCGCAATATAAATGTTATTTGTCTTGTCTTTGTCTTATTCTGTAAACAAAAACATTTGTTAACATGATCCCTGCAACCGCTATTTGTCGGGTGCCCAAATTTCATGTCAGGCGCCCTGTAGTCGATATTTTGCATTGCACTCTATGGCCGCGCCCTTTTTGTCCATTCGCTATATGCGCCCTTTTTTTTACTGCTTCCAGAGATCAATTAGACACAAAGGAGGGGGAATTGGACAGGCTAAAACTCTCTAAATACAAGTGCAGTTTCTGCATAGTGTGCATTTTTCTGTTTTCCTTCTGTCCAGTGCAAGAGTTCAGGTCCACTTTAAGGCCTGGTGCACACCAGAGGAGTTTTTCTGAGCGTTTTGAGTTTTTAAATCTGCTGCTGATGTTATTCTATGTGTCTGTGCACACTGGAGCAATGAGGTTTTGTAAAAAAAAAACATAACATTACATTGGGAAGAGCTTTTGAAACCTCTAAAAGCTCTTCCCAATGTAATGCTATGGTTTTTTTTTTACAAAACCTCATTGTTCCAGTGTGCACAGACACATAGGATAACATTAGCAGCAGATTTAAAAACTCAAAACACTCAGAAAAACTCCTCTGGTGTTCACTAGTGTTGGGCGAACAGTGTTCGCCACTGTTCGGGTTCTGCAGAACATCACCCTGTTCGGGTGATGTTCGAGTTCGGCCGAACACCTGATGGTGTTCGGCCAAACTGTTCGGCCATATGGCCGAACTAAGAGCGCATGGCCGAACGTTACCCGAACGTTCGGCTAGCGCTGTGATTGGCTGAACGGGTCACGTGGTTCGGACCCGAACGCGCTCTGATTGGCCGAACGGGTCACGTGGTTCGGGTAAATAAATACCCGATCCACGTCATTTCTCCGCCATTTGTCTGTGGGTTTAGCTTTGGGTAGGCAGGCAGGGTAGTTCTCTCTCCAGCCAGGCTAGCCAGGGTCCCCCGGTCATTGTGTCGCTGCTGGAAATAGTAGTACACCGCTCACCCACACTATATAGCATTGTGTTTACTGCCACTCTGTGTGTCTGCTGGGAACAGTAGTACACCGCTCACCCTGTATAGCATTGTGCTCTGTGTCGCTGCTGGGAATAGTAGTACACCGCTCACCCACCACTGTATAGCATTGTGCTCTGTGTCGCTGCTGGGAATAGTAGTACACCGCTCACCCACCACTGTATAGCATTGTGCTCTGTGTCGCTGCTGGGAATAGTAGCACACCGCTCACCCACACTATATAGCATTGTGTTTACTGCCACTCTGTGTGTCTGCTGGGAACAGTAGTACACCGCTCACCCTGTATAGCATTGTGCTCTGTGTCGCTGCTGGGAATAGTAGTACATCGCTCACCCACACTATATAGCATTGTGTTTACTGCCACTCTGTGTGTCTGCTGGGAACAGTAGTACACCGCTCACCCTGTATAGCATTGTGCTCTGTGTCGCTGCTGGGAATAGTAGTACACCGCTCACCCACACTATATAGCATTGTGTTTACTGCCACTCTGTGTGTCTGCTGGGAACAGTAGTACACCGCTCACCCTGTATAGCATTGTGCTCTGTGTCGCTGCTGGGAATAGTAGTACATCGCTCACCCACACTATATAGCATTGTGTTTACTACCACTCTGTGTGTCTGCTGGGAACAGTAGTACACCGCTCACCCTGTATAGCATTGTGCTCTGTGTCGCTGCTGGGAATAGTAGTACACCGCTCACCCACACTATATAGCATTGTGTTTACTGCCACTCTGTGTGTCTGCTGGGAACAGTAGTACACCGCTCACCCTGTATAGCATTGTGCTCTGTGTCGCTGCTGGGAATAGTAGTACACCGCTCACCCACACTATATAGCATTGTGTTTACTGCCACTCTGTGTGTCTGCTGGGAACAGTAGTACACCGCTCACCCTGTATAGCATTGTGCTCTGTATCGCTGCTGGGAATAGTAGTACACCGCTCACCCACACTATATAGCATTGTGTTTACTGCCACTCTGTGTCTCTGCTGGGAACAGTAGTACACCGCTCACCCTGTATAGCATTGTGCTCTGTGTCGCTGCTGGGAATAGTAGTACACCGCTCACCCACACAATATAGCATTGTGTTTACTGCCACTCTGTGTCTCTGCTGGGAACAGTAGTACACCGCTCAGCCACCACTGTATAGCATTGTGTTTACTGCCACTCTGTGTCTCTGCTGGGAACAGTAGTACACCGCTCACCCACCACTGTATAGCATTGTGCTCTGTGTCGCTGCTGGGAACAGTAGTACACCGCTCAGCCACACTATATAGCATTGTGTTTACTGCCACTCTGTGTCTCTGCTGGGAACAGTAGTACACCGCTCACCCACCACTGTATAGCATTGTGCTCTGTGTCGCTGCTGGGAATAGTAGTACACCGCTCCCCCACCACTGTATAGCATTGTGCTCTGTGTCGCTGCTGGGAATAGTAGTACACCGCTCACCCACCACTGTATAGCATTGTGCTCTGTGTCGCTGCTGGGAATAGTAGTACACCGCTCACCCACCACTGTATAGCATTGTGCTCTGTGTCGCTGCTGGGAACAGTAGTACACCGCTCACCCACCACTGTATAGCATTGTGCTCTGTGTCGCTGCTGGGAATAGTAGTACACCGCTCACCCACCACTGTATAGCATTGTGCTCTGTGTCGCTGCTGGGAACAGTAGTACACCGCTCAGCCACACTATATAGCATTGTGTTTAATGCCACTCTGTGTCTCTGCTGGGAACAGTAGTACACCGCTCACCCACCACTGTATAGCATTGTGCTCTGTGTTACTGCTGGGAACAGTAGTACACCGCTCAGCCACACTATATAGCATTGTGTTTACTGCCACTCTGTGTCGCTGCTGGGAATAGTAGTACACCGCTCACCCACCACTGTATAGCATTGTGCTCTGTGTCGCTGCTGGGAATAGTAGTACACCGCTCACCCACCACTGTATAGCATTGTGCTCTGTGTCGCTGCTGGGAATAGTAGTACACCGCTCACCCGCCACTGTATAGCATTTCTGTACTGCTGCCAGTCAGCGTGTACTTTAAGGATAAATGAAATGAAGAAGAAATCCTGTGAAAGAGGGAGGGGCAAGGGAAGAGGTGTTCCCCCTGACGGTTCACGTACAGGCCACAGTGGAGCACCGAAAAAAAACCACTCAATACCGCCCATGTTGTCCAGGAAATCAACCCTCACAAATCCAAAAGAACAGGACCAGATAATTAATTGGATGACCTTTCAAGCGTCCAGCAGTGGGTTAAGCAGCACCAGCACATCACGCACGAGGTCCAAGTCCTCAGCCAGTTACAAGGAGCCAGTGGGCACAAAGCTGACACAACCGGCAGCGACACCACGCACACAACTGCCAAATAACCAGTCCGAAGAATTTCCTCAGGACACAATGGGGTATTCGCAGGAGCTATTCCCAGCCCAACAAACTTCCACCTTTCAAAGGTCAATGGAACAGCCAGAAATTTTGTGCCCGGATTCACAACCATTGACTGTGGGAAATGCACCGCGCACTGAAATGCAAGGTGAGTCCGAGGAGGACTTTGAAACCCAAATCTCAGAGCAAGTTGGGCAGGAGGGGTTTCAATTGCAGGAGGTCGGCCGAGAAGATCTTGAAGACGACGTTGGAGTGTGCTGCGCAGAGGTTGTTGTGGGGAGCTCTACTCCACGGCGGCGGCCCACAATCACATATGACGAGTTTGAGGAGATGGAAGAGGAGGAGGGTATGGAAAATGTTGACAGAGACCCAGATTTTGTATGTGAAGGAGAACATCGCTGTCGTAGCAGCACAGATGAGTCTGTTGAAGAACCCACTGCTGCACGAGTTCGCCTTGTGCCACAAGGTAGGCAGCACGAAATTTCAGGCACCACAAGCGTGGAAGTTCAAGTGAGACGCAAAAGAGGCGCAAACAGAAATCGCCAGCAAGGCAGGTGCTCCAAAGTCTGGCCTTTCTTTGAAGACTTCAGTGAGGATCGTACCATGGTGATTTGCAAGGTGTGCAAGACCCGCCTGAGCAGGGGGAAACATATTAACAACCTCTCCACCACCAGCATGACCCGCCACATGGTATCCAAACATCCCACTCTGTGGCCGCCAGGACAGGGTACCAGCAACACTGCCTCCCTTGGGGTCACCAGACTCACCACCAGACCCTTCTCAGCAGCAGCAGTAGCCCAGCCATTGCATGGTTCACAACAACATTCACAAACATCAGACGACGCTGACACTGTCACTTTCCGGAATAGTGCTCTTGAGGTCTCCCAGTCATCAAACACAACAACCAACAGCCGTTCAGTGTGCAGCCCTACGGTTCAGTTGTCTGTCTCGGAGATGCTTGAGCGCAAGAGGAAATTGTCAGCAAATGACCCCCGGGCCGTGGCACTAACAGCCAGCATAGCCAAGCTTCTGGCCTGCGAAATGCTGCCATATCGAGTGGTGGAGACAAACAGCTTCAAGGGCATGATGTCAGTGGCCATCCCACGTTACGTGGTTCCCAGCCGCTACCACTTTGCGCGCTCTGCAGTGCCTGAGTTGCATGAGCACGTGGTCAGCAAAATAACCCGAAGCTTGAAGAATGCCGTTGCCTGCAAGGTTCATCTCACCACTGACACCTGGACGAGTGCGTTCGGCCAGGGTCGATACATCTCCCTTACCGCGCACTGGGTGAACCTTGTGGAGCCTGGCAGCGATTCCTCACCTGCTACGGCGCGGGTGTTGCCCACGCCACAAACAGCTGCACCACCGTCCCTCCCACTGGATAACAGCAGCACCTACCTCTCTGACTCCCTCTCCTCCAACGCATCTCAAAGCTGTACCTCATCCGGAAACGCTAACCCAGCAGCAGTAGGATCGTGGAAGCAGTGCAGCAAAGCTGTTGGCATGCGTCAGCAAGCGTTGCTGAAGCTGATCTGCCTTGGGGATAAGCAGCACACAGGGGAGGAAATTTGGAGGGAATAAAGGAACAGACGGATTTGTGGCTGGCACCGCTGGACCTGAAACCGGGCATGGTTGTGTGTGATAATGGGAGTAATCTCATTTGCGCTTTAAGGTTGGCTAAGCTGACACACATCCCTTGCCTGCCGCACGTGATGAACCTAGTAGTTCAGCGGTTCCTGAGGACATACCCAGGCGTGGCCGATCTTCTGTTGAAGGTGCGACGAGTGGCCAAACATTGCAGAAATTCCAGTACTGCTTCGGGGGCACTCGCCAAGATGCAGGAGCGCTTCAATCTCCCCCACCATCGCTTGCTGTGTGATGTCCCTACGCGCTGGAATTCTACGCTGCACATGCTATAGCCCGCTTTTGCGAGCAGAAGAGTGCAGTGGTCCAGTACATGACGGCGCAGTACCGAGGCGCATCCGGACAGCTGCCAAGCTTCTGTGGATCCGATTGGGCCAACATGTTGGACCTCTGCCAAGTCCTCCAAAATTTTGAGCAATCCACGTTGCTTGTGAGCAGTGACAACTCTTCAGTCAGCATTACCATACCACTGCTGTGTTTACTGAAGAAGTCAATGTTGAAAATCAAGGAAACAGCTGTCATGATGCAACTGGGGGAATCTGAAGGAGAAAACAATCAGCGTGATGATACCAACATCAGGCCATCTGCCTCAGGAAACGCTGGCCCCAGCAGCTATGACGAAGAAGAGGAGGAGTAACAGCTGGAGTTGGAGCAGGAATTTCATGCCACCACTGACGAGGGCCAGAGCGGTGCACGTTGGACTTCCACAATTCAGCGCGAATGGTCAGCAGAAGCAGACCAGGAAGAAGGTGACGACTATGATGCATCACAACTATCACAACGCTCACAAGAGGATGATGAGGATTCTGGCAGGACTCTGGCACACATGGCTCAATTCATGCTAGACTGCATTGAACGCGACTCACGCATTGTGCGCATTCTGGACAACACCAATTACTGGGTTTATACCCTTCTGGATCCACGGTACAAACACAATGTTCCAAAACTGCTTGAAGAAAGAGTCAGACAGATCAAAATGGAAGAATACCAGCAGGCCCTTGTGGAGACTTTAGAGAGGAGATTGACATCCTCCCCCTCCTCTAGCCAGTTGTACGCCAACAGACTGACTTCCGCAAACCCAGGACGACCAGGAGGGCAGCAAACAACACAAGCCGCAGCTAGTGCCCAAAAGGTAATGGTATCGGCAGTGTCCTTGGAGTGGGAAAATTTTCTGACACCCATGCAGCAGCCCACAGAACAGCAAGCGTGCAGATCCACCTCCAACACCGATCGCCTGGAGAAGATGGTCCAGGACTACATGTCAGATGGCGTAGCTGTGTTGAACAATCCATCTGCACCCTTCAACTATTGGGTATCGAAGCTAGACACCTGGCACGAACTGGCAATGTACGCAATAGAGGTGCTGGCTTGCCCGGCAGCCAGCGTTATGTCGGAACGCTGTTTCAGTGCTGCCGGAGGCATCGTCACAGATCGGCATATCCGCCTCTCCACAGAAAATGCAGACCGTCTGACTCAAATTAAAATGAATCAATCCTGGATTGGAAATGACTATGCAACACTCCTGGACCCCAACCAAGTAACATGAACAATGACCATCTGTGATGGGTTAGCGTTTCCGGTCCCTGTTTATTGAACCTCTTATCTGTATTACATTTATGACTGCATGGTGGCAAAAAGCATGCTATCCGCACACTTCTTGTCCTCATGCAAGGCCTGGGTTGTTGTGTCTCAAAGCGTGGCCTTCTCCTCCTGCGCCTCCTCCTGTTCCATCACGTGTGCTGCTGCTGGGTTAGCGTTGCCGGTCCCTGTTTATGGAATCTCTTATCTTTATTACATTTATGACTGCATGGCGGCAAAAAGCATGCTATCCGCACGCTTCTTGTCCTCATGCAAGGCCTGGGTTGTTGTGTCTGAAAGCGTGGCCTTCTCCTCCTGCGCCTCCTCCTGTTCCATCACGTGTGCTGCTGCTGGGTTAGCGTTGCTGGTCCCTGTTTATGGAACCTCTTCTCTTTATTACATTTATGACTGCATGGCGGCAAAATGCATGCTATCCGCACGCTTCTTGTCCTCATGCAAGGCCTGGGTTGTTGTGTCTCAAAGCGTGGCCTTCTCCTCCAGCGCCTCCTCCTGTTGCATCACGTGTGTTGCTGCTGGGTTAGCGTTGCCGGTCCCTGTTTATGGAACCTCCTATCTTTATTACATTTATGACTGCATGGCGGCAAAAAGCATGCTATCCGCACGCTTCTTGTCCTCATGCAAGGCCTGGGTTGTTGTGTCTCAAAGCGTAGCCTTCTCCTCCTGCGCCTCCTCCTGTTCCATCACGTGTGCTGCTGCTGGGTTAGCGTTGCCGGTCCCTGTTTATGGAACCTCTTATCTATCTATCTATTAGCGCGAACACCCGAACATCGCGGCCATGTTCGGCGAACGTTCGCGAACCCGAACATCCAGGTGTTCGCCCAACACTAGTGTTCACCAGGCCTAAGAGTTTTTTGTTGTGGGCTCATACCCAACAAAGAATTATATTTTATCAAGGCTCAGCTGCTTTTGGGCTGTAGATGACGTCATACGAGAGGGGTGAGATTATGGCTGTATAGGGCAAGGGTGAGGTGGGCATGAGCTAGGGGGTAAGGTTAAGTTAAGGCATTGGGCAGGAGGTGAAGTAAGTGTTCAGCATTGGGTAAGGGTGAGGTTAGGGTTTCGCACAGGCAGTGTTGAGGTTATGGTTAAACGTACTGTAGGCAAGGGAGGAAAGTTAGGATGAGGCAAGAGGTAATGTCAAGGCTGGACATGGGGCAGGGATGATATTCTGGTTAAGAATAAGCAAGAAGGAGATGTTAAACATGGAGCAGTATTGAGGTTACAGCTCTACAATGACCAGGGGTGAGATTCGGGTAAAGTAAGGTAACAGGAGCCAAGATAAGCAGAGGTCAAGTGAAATCAGAAACAACTTGTGGTATTAAGGTTACTTACTTTGCCTCAAGGGCTGGCGCTTCAATAGAGGCAAAGGGGACAATTGACCCAGGGCCCCAGAGCCTGTAGCCCCCCCCCCCCCCCTCCCCAGGTGTCTCCCCTCCTCCTCTTCAGCTGTGGTGATCCTGTGGAGAAGTCCAGAGCATGGTACTGACTCCTGTGTCCTGCCTGCATTAGATTAGACCCTGCTATGTGTGCACTCTGCATTTGTAGGGTAAAAGAGAAGGGGAATAATGGGGACCCAACCAATGCTTTTGGGGACATGTGATGGACACCTAATGATATTGTGTAACTGGTGGGGTGGGATGGGGCATGGCAGCCAGCTTAGGGCCCAGGGTGGTAAATTTGCCATGGGGGTGGGGCTAAGCTAAGGGGGGCCCCTAAGTTACTTTTGCCTCCGGGTCCCATTGCAGCTAGAACTGGCCCTGTTTGCTTCAATATCCAGCACTCAGATAAAAAAAGCATATATGTGCTCTAATAAATTCTAATGATATTAATAAAATTGGGTGAGCTATGGTGTGTCTAATCTGGCAGCTTTATCATACTCTGGGAGATCACAGGATGTCAGTAAACTTTTATCTTGTGATTTTTGAAAGTTTAATGTTAAAGGACATTCTTTTTATCAACTGCATGTAAGGCCCGTTTCCACTTGCGCGGAAACCGGGCTGAATCCGCAGTTTCCCCGCAGGCAAATTGCGCCAGAAAACGCTGCTATAGGGATGGATAGTGCCGCCGGCCGAATTGCTTGCGCTAGCGATTTGACCAGCTTTTCCATCCGAAGTTGTGCGGGATGCTTAGAATCCCATAGCCGTGCATAGCACAGCTGATGGGATTCGTCTGCGTACCTGCAGACCCGGAAATGCCGCCGCGCATCTCGCTGACGCGTGCGGCACAAGTGGAAATGGGCCCTAAGTGTTACAAAACTAGAGGAAGTGGGATTTAGACTGATTTTCAAACTATCTTCTGATCAAAAAGAAATGCTGGTGGATGCCGCATTGGGCACCAGGGTGTTGCACCCTAGATAGTGCCCCATATATTGCCCTAGGTCAGTGATCTGCAAATTTGGCTCTCCAGCTGTTAAGGAACTACAAGTCCCACAATGCATTTGCCTTTATGAATCATGACTGTGGCTGTCAGACTCCTGCAATGCATTGTGGGACTTGTAGTTCCTTAACAGCTGGAGACCCAAGTTTGCAGATCACTGCCTTAGGTCATAAGCACAGGCATGTGCTAGGACACACACTGTGCTCATCAGACCCTACAGACTAACAATCATGTCCTTCTGCTACAACTGGTGGCAAAGAGGTCGTGTACTGTTAGGACACAAGTGCTTAACCTCCCATTTAATCTGACTTACGACATGTCGGCTAGCATTATTTCATTATATAATTCCCCGTCACGGCATCACAGCTAAGCTCAAGTTTATGCTCTTTGTTCCTTTACAAGATAAGCTTGTACCGTCTTGACCTTTTCACCAAATTTGTCACAATATTGCTGTACATTGCCTTTCCTTTTCTGATGTGTACCTCCTACTAGGTATGCATTTTGGAAACTGTGAATTATCTCAGTTTGTGCCATGCAATTATACATAGTGGCCCAGTGCACACCAAAACCCGCTAGCAGATCCGCAAAATGCTAGCAGATTTTTGAACGTTTTTTTTTTTATTTTTATGAGGCGTTTTGCGGATTGCTGCTGCGATTTTCAGTGAAGCATATTTCATATATTGTTACAGTAAAGCTGTTACTGAACAGCTTCTGTAACAAAACCGCCTGGCAAACCGCTCTGATCTGCCGTTTTTCAGAGCGGTTTGCGTTTTTCCTATAATTAACATTGAGGCAGAAACGCCTCCGCAATCCAAAAAATGCCTCACCCCGGGAGGATTCGTTTCTGCAAAATTCCTCCAGCTCTGGTGTGCACACCCCCATTGAAATGCATTACCCTAGCGTATCCGCAGCCACAAGCGGCTGCAGAAACGCACAAAAAGCCGCTCGGTGTGCCCCAGCCCAGTGTCTGTGTTTGTGCAGTTGTAAAGCACCACAGAATACTCTAGCACTCCATAAATCTATTATAATAATATGAATAATAATGACCATAGTTCCCTCCTATCCGTTAATTAGAGGGTACAGTCCCTTTTTGGGAACCAAACCCCTCTCCTGCTTCCAACCCCATCTGTTCCTCTTTCAGGCAGGGCCGGGACAAGGTCGGTCGCCAACAGTGGCTGAGGTTCCCAAGTGCGCCCCAATAGGTGTGGCCAAGAAAGGATGTGGGGGGAGCCAACTGTAATGTAACATGTAACGCAAATACAGTAGACCTAGTTTTATCCCAAAACACAGGCAAGGTGACCCTAAAGGTATTTAGACAACCCCCCCTCCACACACACACACCAAGCAAGGGAAAGGGACAGCAGGCACACCCCCTCAGACAGCAAGACACGTAATGCGGTTTCCCCAGAAACTTCACATCATGGCGCGGCGTTTCCCCAGACAATTCACATAATGGAGCAGCGTTTTCCCAGACAATTCACATAATGGCAGAGCTTTTCCCCAGACAATTAACATAATGGTGCAGCGTTTCCCCAGAGAATTCATATAATGGAGCAGCCTTTCCCCAGACATATCACATAATGGCACAGCATTTCCCCAGACAATTCCCATAATGGCGCAGCATTTCCCCAGACAATTCCCATAATGGCGCAGCATTTCCCCAGACAATTCACATAATGGCGCAGCATTTCCCCAGACACTTCACATAATGGAGCAGCATTTCTCCAGACAATTCACATAATGGCGCAGCATGCTGGGCCCATAACCCAAAGGTTGATGGATCGAAA
Source organism: Hyperolius riggenbachi (assembly GCF_040937935.1). Lineage (NCBI taxonomy): Eukaryota > Metazoa > Chordata > Amphibia > Anura > Hyperoliidae > Hyperolius > Hyperolius riggenbachi. Next base: position 184,935,668 of record NC_090655.1, read on the forward strand.
CCAACCTCTGCTAGGCATGATTTCATTTTTGCACCTCGCTTTATCGCATGGGCAAAACGGTTACCATAGCCCTGTAAGAGAAAGTGTAATAAGGGCCCTGCCCTAACATAGATATTACGGTAGCTAAGACTACTCCTGGGCCTTTCTTGTAGTTGAAGAGATGAGTGAACTGTGACACCACACAAAAAAAAAAAAAAAAAACCCAGCAAACAGAGAAGCTTCCCCATATTGGAACATTGGATTTGGTAAAGTCTTAAGCCAAAGTGTTGTAAGACACAAGTAAGCTTTAGGTTAGCAGGAATGGTTGCATGGCCACCTAGCTTTTCATCCTTCCCAGGCCAGCTAGGCTGGCTTCAGCCTGTAGTGTTGATGGTATAGTGGTGAGCATAGCTGCCCTCCAAGCAGTTGACCTGGGTTCGATTCCTGGCCAATGTATGTGATCGTGCTTTTGACATCCTACATAACCCTGGAAGACAAGATCCCCGGAGGAGGAGGGAGGAAGGGAATTACACTTCCTGATAGATGTATACATGTGCAAGATGTTGTAAAGCAGTGTAGGCCTACAATTCAACATTCAATGTGATTTCTGACCTTAAAACAGTGGTGTGCGTCAAATCTTAGTATTTTAGTGAGACTTTTGACGTGTATCCCACTCAACCATGTCTCCGTCCAGGTATTAGACCGCTTGAAATATCTTCACATAATGGCGCAGCATTTCCCCAGACAATTCACATAATGGCGCAGCATTCCCCCAGACAATTTGCATAATGGCACAGCCTTTCCCCAGACAATTCACATAATGGCACTGCGTTTCCCCAGACAATTCACATCATGGCGCAGCATTTCCCCAGACAATTCACATCATGGCGCAGCATTTCCTCAGACAAGTCACATAATGGCGCAGCATTTCCCCAGACAATTCACATAATGGCGCAGCATTTCCCCAGACAATTCACAAAATGGCGCAGCATTTCCCCAGACAATTCACATAATGGCGCAGCATTTCCCCAGACAATTCACATAATGGCGCAGCATTTCCCCAGACAATTCACATAATGGCGCAGCATTTCCCCAGACAATTCACATAATGGCGCAGCATTTCCCCAGACAATTCACATAATGGCGCAGCATTTCCCCAGACAATTCACATAATGGCACAGCATTTCCCCAGACATATCACATAATGGCACTGCGTTTACCCAGACAATTCACATAATGGCGCAGCATTTTCCCAGACAATTCACATAATGGCACAGCCTTTCCCCAGACAATTCACACAATGGCGCAGCATTTCCCCAGACAATTCACACAATGGCGCAGCGTTTCCCCAGACAATCCACATAATGGTACAGCCTTTACGCAGACAATTCATATAATGGCGTAGCCTTTCTCCACACAATTCACAAATGAACATTAAGAGACCCTGAACTGAGAAAAAAATACTTTTTAACATACCTGGGGCTTCCTCTAGCCCCCCGCAATATCCAAGGTCCCTCGGCGTCCACAGGGTCCCCCTCAGTCGTCCAGCTGGAGCTTCCGAAATCCTGTAACTTTGCTCTAACTCACAGCAAAGTGTGCATGCACGGCTCATCCGCGCTCCTGGCAAGATGGTGCAGGCCATCTCTGTAAGGTTACTGCACACACACAGTTCAGTCATCAGAAAACCTCCCATGCGCAGTAAGCTCACATAGACGAGCCGTGCATGCGCATTTTGCTGCAACTTTGAGCGAATTTACAAGATTTTGTGAGCTCCAGCTGGATGACTGAGGTGTCCCTGAGGGACCTTGGAGACTAGGGGGGCTGGAGGAAGCCCCAGGCAAGTTAAAAAGTATTTTTTTCTCAGTTCAGGGTCTCTTTTAATGTTAAAAACATAAAGATAAATAATCCCATTATTTAATGGTATGCTAATACAGAATTGTCTCATCAGCAACCCTGCCACTATCACTGTCTGTGTGCTGCTCCTGCTCCTCTCCCTTGTAACTTGTCTGATGGGAGGGTGCTCATCACATTCACTGACACACATCAATTGGGCACTTCGCTTGGCTGTCTGACATGATGACAGTGCACAGACACACTTACTGAACTATGACCGACAGGCCGTGGCCCGCACAGGCGAATCCACCACACCATTGTCTTCTGCCGGACTCCTCATGGCTGCTGAGCTGACTCACAGGACAGGAGACGGCGAGACACTCAGCCACGGTCAGCCAGCAGCAAGGGGAGGGACTCGCAGGCTACTGATGTGAGTTGAAAGAGATGCACATTGACAGGCTGAGAGAGGGGCTGGCAGCATCGGGCAGGATCGCTTCACGGACGGTGGCCATGGCAACAGGCATAGCGCAGAGCGTAATGTATACACTCCGCTCCCGCTCCGTCATCCCGGTAGCCAGCCTAACCAACACTGTGTGAACTGTGGTGGGCGGCGCAGGCAGCCGTGAATACAGGGGTGGTGGTGCACAGACTCTGCCGTCACTACCGGTTCCGACGTAAGTCCACGCCTTCCTCAGTACCTGAGGAAGGCGTGGACTTACGCCGGAACCGGTAGTGACGTCAGACGGCAGAGTCTGTGCGCTGCTCGCCCCAGACGGACGTCCCTCCGATATTCCATCTACACCATTGGCCCTGGCCAGGCTATCTATGGTACGAGGCGACCCGCCGGACGGGCTAGAGGCACAGAGACAGACACTATCACTAAATGTGAGTGTTATGATTTTAATTTTGTGATAATAGCAAACCCCATTTAATGCACTACGGAGTGCTCTCTTGTTTCCCCACCCTTTGTCTTTTACAGTTGCTGGCACCAACCAGGCAAAATTAGCCTGGGGGCCCCCCAACAGACACCCCCCAACCAAAAAGTGTCATTAGAGGCCCTTTGTTGCAGCCAAATTTCCCTCCTGGGCCCCTGGGCTGGCTAATAACCCTCCCCCAATCAACTCCCAACCTAACAGACTCTGCAGAGTCTCTGGGGAGCAACAGTTAAGATGGGGGAGGGACACCTTGGGGGCCCCTACAAGCTCTGGGGCCCGGGGGCAATTGCCCATTTTTTCCTATGGTAGCTCCGGCCCTGTGCGCAGTGCCCCGCAACCCAGCTGGATTGTGCAGACTTCACAGGAGCACAACAGATGAGATCGAAAGGGTATCGAGGGAGCTCATGGACTATAGGGGGCTTGAAGGAGCCCCAAGTAAGTAAAAAATCCTTTTCTCCCATTTTTCTAAGGTTTATTTTATTCACTAACTGACTAAGGTAACTCCTGGATAAGCCTTTCAGCACCTCTCACCACATTAGTGGGCAGGCAGAAGGACAGACTGCAGCTGGGGCCTGTTTATAGCACTGTTCGCCAGGCCCCAGATTCGCTCGGGCTCCATACAGCACTCCCTCCTGTGATGCCCTGAAGGCGTCCCTGAAGACTGATCCTAGAGTAAAAATGTAATGAGGGGACTACATTTAATTCCCATCTTATAAATTGTTACATTTCTCAATTTCAAATGTTACTTAAATGAAATGTAGTAATGATAGCAGGTATGGTGGTGCAATTGTTTTGCAGTTTAAACCGCAGTGCAGTTTAACCCTCTGGGCGATACAATTATATCGCCCAGGAGGTGGCGCAGCACTATTTTTTAAATTTTTTTATTTTTTAAATCATGTAGCGAGCCCAGGGCTCGCTACATGATAGCCGCAGCGCAGCGGCATCCCCCCACCCACTCCGATCGCCTTCGGCGATCAGAGTAAGCAGGAAATCCCGTTCAGAACGGGATTTCCTGCTGGGCTTCCCTGGTCGCCATGGCGACGGGGCGGGATGACGTCACCGACGTCATGGACGTCGTGACGTCGTAGGGAGTTCCGATCCACCCCTCAGCGCTGCCTGGCACTGATTGGCCAGGCTGCGCAAGGGGTTGGGGAGGGGGGGGGGGGCTGCGCGGAACGGCGGGTAGCGGCGGATCGGCGGCGAGCGGCGGCGATCGGAAGTTACACGCAGCTAGCAAAGTGCTAGCTGCGTGTAACAAAAAAAAATTATGCAAATCGGCCCAGCGGGGCCTGAGAAATCCTCCTGCGCGACATACCCCGAGCTCAGCTCGGGATTATCGCTCAGGAGGTTAAATTGCAAAACAATGCCTTTTGCTTGTGAAATCCCTGTGGTATGCATGGCTAGGGGTGTGACTGGAGGTGTGGCAAGCGCATGTCTTAAAAATGTCACTCTTTCTTATCTCGGAAAGTTGGAAGGTATGATAATTACTCCATAATCTGGTTTGCTAATTACCTGGGCAATGCCTAGCCATACAGATAGATTTTCCTATCTGTATGGCTAGGCATTGCCCAGGCAATTAGCAAACCAGATTATGGAGTAATTATCATACTCCATACTCCACACTCACACAAATTCTCTAGAGCCATGTATAGCTGTCCGCATCTAATTTCTCATCCCAGAGGACTAATGCTGCATACACACTTGAGATGAAAGTCTTTGCAAAAGGCAACATCACAGACCAATTTTACCCTATTCCATGTAGTATGAGAGCCATACTCTACACAGTCTATTCTATGGAGCTGAACTCCCCATCAGATAAAATCTTTGCAAGATGCTGCACACAAAGATGCCCGTACACATTCAAAAGATCATTATCTGCAAAAGATCTCTTCCTGCAATAGATCCATTCCTGCAAAATGCATTCATAGTCTATGAGATCTGCAGATCATCATACACACCTTGTTTAACAGGCAATCATCTGCAGATCATCTGCAGATCAGATCCACCAGGATGGATTTTCAGATCTGCAGATGATTGCCAGATATGCAGATGAAGTCTGTTAAACAAGGTGTGTATGAGGATCTGCAGATCTCATAGACTATGAATGCATTTTGCAGGAATGGATCTATTGCAGGAAGAGAGCTTTTGCAGATCATGATCTTTTGAGTGTGTACGGGCATCTTTGTGTGCAGCATCTTGCAAAGATTTTATCTGATGGGGAGTGCAGCTCCATAGAATAGACTGTGTAGAGTATGGCTCTCATACTACATGGAATGGGGTAAAATTGGTCTGTGATCTTGCCTTTTCCAAAGACTTTTATCTCAAGTGTGTATGCAGCATTGGGGTCAAGAATGCTGCATATTTTTCAAAGCATTTTGAATTGTTTAGATTTAGAAATCAGTCAGTACAATAAGCCCCAAATCGACAGCATAATTTCATTTATTCCAATTAACCATGTTTTAACATTTGTAATTTAAAAATAAATACTTGTGTTTAGAATAAAATATTTGCTTTTTTACAGGCCAAATTTCTGACATACCGTATATTGCGTAAAAGACGACTGGGCGTATAAAATTACCCCCAATTTTTCCAGTTAAAATAAACATTTTATATTGTAACTATGTAACTATGTAATATACTCGCCCTATAAGACTACCCCTCTTGACTCTTGGACATTTGTATACTGTACAAATGTATGCTGTATTGTGCCCCCTCATCTCGTCATCGGAAACCGCGTTAAGTCACTTCTTTTCTAGGAATCCTGGTGAGTGGATTTTCTTCTACCTTACTTGTACAGCACCACCCTTTCTGCTATCATACGGTCACCGCATATGGTAGGGATGCGGCCGCAAAAGTTTTTGAGCTCCCCCACCGTATGCGACAACTGCAGATTATCCAGTCCGGCTCGGAAGTTTCAGCGCCCACCCTATAAAACGACACCCGCGTATAAGACGACCCCCAACTTTTGAGAAGATTTTCCTGGGTTAAAAAGTAGTCTTATAAGCCAGAATATACAGTATTTGTGATATCTTAAAATGGACAAATATGTAAACAACTGTTATCATAGTATAGCTTGTATAATAACATGTAATAGGTACACAACCTAATAGCTATTTATGTGTACATTTTAAACTAAACAAAGTGCTCATTAATATTCTGGATACCAAGCTTTGCCTAATAAAAAGCCCCACATTACATTCATGAATATACCCTAGCATGATCTCCTTTCCTCTCTACCGATACTATATCAAAGCAATATTTTGCTCATTTATTTATTGTATTTATAAAGCACCAACATATTACGCAGCACTGGACATTTAGTTAAGGTTACAGACAATATTTAGGGGTGACGCACAGCAATAAGACAATACATAAATACATGCAAACCAGATCACGCAGCACAGTAGGAGTACAAGGTACTTAGTCAGCCACTGGATGGGAGCATGGAGATTAGGCAAGTCAAGTTAACTCAGAGCCATAGGATGGGTGTACGGTAATGGAGGTGCATTCACCTAGATGTTTGAGAAGTGAGGCACCCAAGAGGATAGTGAACATTCATTCTTTAAAGGAATTGTGATGGAAGGTCTAATATAACACAAAGTCGAGTCAAATGATTATGACCACCACCTACCTCTGATGTCAGGGACACACAACCAATGAATGAATTCACATGCCTTGTGCAGACTTCATGATGAGTATATAGAGGTGGTCTTCTCAATGACCTGTGGAGGTAACTCTGGGGCAGTACAAGTAATTGTTGGGAGAGGTGAATGTGGGCTGCACAGGTTGGTGCAGGTTAATTGGCATGCGACTGTGGACAACCCAATGGCCTTAATTCACTAAGATCATGCTGGAGATAATAAGGCAAAAGAAAGCTTACCTCCACACAGTGAGAGCGTTATCTTATCTCTTAATTTCTTACGTTACCTCCTCTGTAGTTAATTTACCTCCTCTGTAGTTATTTTCACACGCAGTTAATTAACTGTCTTTAACTCTGGAGTTATTTTAAGGATTGGAGAGTTAACTTTAAGTCAGAAGAGTTAACTTTAGGTTTGCCTGAGGTAAAATGTTTCCTGAATACTACATGCCTTTTCACCATCGTAACAACTCTAGAAACGTTATTAAAGACAGGAGATAAGCCTAGTGAATTGAGGCCAATGTCTAAATGAACCAGATTTGTGTAAAAAATTACTGTGCATCATACATTTTTGCAACTAGGGTTCCACAGCTACTGGCTGGACCCATGCTCCCAAGGTCCACCACAAAAAACTGCTGCAATTTGTTCAGTAGTACTGACACTGTCCTTGCACTAACTGGCAAAGAGTTGTCTTCATTGAAGAGTCACACTTGAGCTCAATTCCCTGGCCTCAATGACTGGATCCACCACCAAGCGCCACTCAGCAAGTTTTAGATGCATCTCACAGTCTGCATGGCTCCAGATATGCCTAGCAACTATCCAGGGGAGTAATCTAAATATCTCATGCCTACCACCATGATACTTTTTGTGCGCTTCTCCTCCCCCCCCCCCCCCAACTTACCTGTGTCTGCAGCTGCTGAACGCCCCCTGCCCCCCACAGATCTTGCAGAGTTCTCGGCAGTGGAGCGTCATGCTTTAGCTTGTTCTGGCGACAGGACAGGTTCTATTCACTTCCTTTTCAGTGTAGCCGTGTCTGGGCTGCACAGCTATACTAAAGAGCTGTGCCGAGGTTCGCAGGTGCTATTGTTATGGCCCTGCAACTATCCTGCATTTGAGTCACTCCCACAGGATCTGGATATTATCAGGTAGTTGTAAGAATGTGACTCAGCTGTGCATTATTTATATAAAGACACCCAATGGAATATTATTTCTTCTAGGTTTAGTTATTAGAAAAGAGATATTGAAGGTCTTCTCAGTGATATTTGAAGCAGTTGTGACCGCTGTGGGTTTAAGAGCTAAATTACATACACATATCAGTATCCAGTAGACTAGCCTACTAATATTTTCCTGTAGTGCCTAAAAAGATTTGATTTATAAATGTATCACTCAAAGGGTTAGATAAGTTATTGCTACCAAACAGAGATTTTCCAACACCTAAGGGTCTGTTTACACAAAGGCCATTTGTAAAATGTCAGACCTTAAACAATGCTACATTGTGAAGCTTATCAAGCATTCATAGCACTGGGAAGGGGCAAACGAGTAAAGAGAAGCTTAATACATACTTATGCTTCACAAAGCTTGTAAAATGTGTATGGGGCATTTTAAAATGCCTATGTATAAACAAGGCTAACATTTTTGGTATTTGTAAGTCCTTGATGTAAACATGATCTGACCATAAGGGAACATTCACTTATAGGAAGTATAAACATGCCAGACCATTGCAGAATGCCTCACAAAGGTTTGCAAGCATTTTTAAACTTTTTTTATGGTTCCAGATAGGCTGTATTTCCACTTCTTGTGATGTCTGGCTGCACCTTTTGATGTGTGGTTTTCTTAGACACCACCCACATTAAGCTAGGTACACACATAAGAGATAAAAGTCTTTGGAAAATGAAAGATCAAAGACCAATTTAACCACCTTCTATGTAGTATGAGAGCCATACCTACACAATCTATTCTGTTAAGCTGAGTAGGGGTACATCAAAAAAGAGCGTCGGGGAAAAAAGGGCGCGTGGTGTAAACGATAAACAGTATTATCGTTTATTGAAATATTGTGTAGAATTTCGTTTAGAAATAGTGTTTTAAGAATTTATAAATCACTAAATAATGTGTATGAGATCGGCAATTCTTAAAACGTTAATCTTCCCTATTTGTAAACTGAAACTTATTTTAACGTTTGTTAAAAACCCTCCCTGTACCTCTCCCTAACCCCTAGACCCCCTGTTGGTGCCTAAACCTAAGACCCCCCTGTTGGTGCCTAAACCTAAGACCCCCCTGTTGGTGCCTAAACCTAAGACCCCCCTGTTGGTGCCTAAACCTAAGACCCCCCAGTTGGTGCCTAAACCTAAGACCCCCCCTGTTGGTGCCTAAACCTAAGACCCCCCAGCTGGTGCCTAAACCGAAGACCCCCCTGTTGGTGCCTAAACCTAAGACCCCCCAGTTGGTGCCTAAACCTAAGACCCCCCTGTTGGTGCCTAAACCTAAGACCCCCCTGTTGGTGCCTAAACCTAAGACCCCCCTGTTGGTGCCTAAACCTAAGACCCCCTATGGATAATAATGTTTTACAGACATTAATAAATAAAAAATGTAAATAAAAAAATGTAATTAATTTTTTTGGGTGGATAATAATGTTTTAGAAATGTTTTATAAATAGTGATTTAGTATCTTTATAAACGTTATTCGTCACGGGCTGATTTTGTAAAGTTAAATCATCACAAACATAGTCATAAATCCTTAAAATTCTCCGGGCGCCGTTTGTGAAAACGTTAATAATCTCGGGCGCCTTTTTCTCCCTGTTCGGCGCCCGATAAACGATATTTATAATGGGAGTGAATGGGGCGCCCTTTTTGTCCACTTGTCTCATGCGCCCAAATCTACTGCTTCCGCTGAGTAGACCCATCAGAAAAAAAATCTTTGAAAACTGAGGAATGTATCTGTCACATAGGTTTGTCAGGGAGTTTTGAAAGGCTGTACACATGCAAAAGATCAGGATCTACAAAAGATCAGTTCCTGCAAAATGTTTTCATAGTCTATGATATCCGGAGATCTCATACACACCTTGTTTAACGGACAGTCATCTGCTGATCAGATCCACCAGATGGATCTGAAAGCTTGAGAGATAAATATCTTTAGTCTGGATCTTTTGAGGTCTTTTGTGAACTTTTTTTTTACAAAGATTTTAGTATTCAAAATCTGTTGTCCCTCATACTACATGGCAGTGGCAAAATTGGCCAGTCATCTGCAGATAAAAATGCAGATAAAAATTGGATGTGTGTGGACCTTAAAGAGACTCTGAAGTCTCTTAAAATTCCGCTTTTTATTTAAAAAATGTGTTTAACATCATTCCCCTATCTAAAACTCTGCATCCCCGCAGCTGGACACTAACTAAATTCCCCCAAACTCCCCTCGCAAAATCCACAACTTTCTTGGTCGTGGATTTTGCTGCCCTGTGCGCTTCCGTGTGAGGCAGAGCTTTCAGCTGCAGCTCTGCCTCTACACGCGTCTGTCAGCGCGCATCTCCGCCTCTCCACTGCCCCTCTCAGTGAAGGAAGACTGAGAAGGGCGGGGAAGAGGCGGCAATCCAGGCTGACAGACGCATGGAGAGGCAGAGCTACCGCTGAAAGCTCTGCCTCACACAGAAGCGCTGCCCGGATTGCCCCCCGGGGAGTTTGGGGGGAATTTAGTTAGATTCCAGCTGCAGGGATGCGTTTTAGTTAGGGGAATGATGATAAACACATTTTTGAAATAAAAAGCAGAATTTTAAGAGACTTCAGAGTGTCTTTAAATTGTACCAGAGCTCAAGTAAAGTAAAGGATCGATGCTTACTGCAATCTGGATGCGGTCTGCCGTTCAGCCGCAATCAGCCTTGTTAACTTGCTCAGTCGCGTCCAGTCAGGGTCTTCTGCGCATGTGCTAGAACCGGACTGACATCACTGAGCATGTTACCAGGGCTGATTGTGACTGAACGGCAGACCGCGGGAGGACAGCAAGGAACTCGCGCGTGTTTTTATAGGGTGGGAGGAATTCCCGGGTAAGTATTGATTCTTTACTTTACTTGAGCTCTGGTTTCTTTAAATGTAGCCATACATTTATCGATGATGGGCAGATTTGACCAAGAGACAAATCTCTCTCTGATTGGAGAGAGATTTGTCAGCTGCCCATACACCACAGACCGATTCCTGATCGTTTTCATGTTGAAATCCATCCGGAATCGACCTTGTAATGCCCGCATCCGCCGCCTTGCCACCCTGACTTTGTCAAATCTTGCCAACCCCCCCCCCCCCCGGGTTCCCAGTGCAAGTTTAACATTACTTGTCCACGGCCTCCGCTTGTGCTGCTTGCGGAATTCCTCCGTTCTTCATACACGCGGGCCACCTGGTTGCGTAGTAAAGTGGCCGCGTGTATGACATCTGACGTCACACATGCGTCCTTATAAGGCAGCCACGTGGGGGGGGGCACATGTATGCAGAACGGAGGAACCCTGGAAGCAGTGAAGGACAAGCGGAGGCCGTGGACAGGTAATGTATAACTTTGCACTGGGCATCGGGGTGACACATAACATTAGGGGGGACAGCGTCTGGGATTTTGTCGCGTTCGTCACGAATTTGCACGCCATTACTGACGCACACACGATCAAGCAAATCGTCCCAACATGCAGCATGCGTGATCGACATATGCGACCAATTCCGTCCCAAAGTTGGTCACATTGCCAGTTGGGCATGCACTTGGCACAACCGATTTTCATTTGATTATAATAATGTTTTTAAATTCTTTTCTTGTGACCAGGCTCGGGAACAGATCTAGCTGATGCTACATCTGTACCTAAGCTGAAAGTGTTTTCTTTTCATGAAATTTGGCTGTGAACATGTATAACTCATTATGAGGGATACAAATATCAGTGTCTAACCAAACACTGTGATAATGTACGCATTTTCTGTGTCTATACAGTTTACCTTTTCATCAATTGTTTCCTTTCAAATATCTACAATATACATTATTGATCATTATTAAAGTTCATGTTTCATGAACGAGCCAATTAATTTAGATCTAATTTGACAGTTAAGTTAATCAAGTATTGCCTTTTAGGACTTCAGTGCCAAATATCGATTTCTCCTTTCTCTTTTCAACACAGTCACATGGTCCTTAGAAGCACCTTTCATCTGAAGCATCTATAAGCTCATTCCTTGCTGCTTTTTTGCGACTAGAGTAAGAGGCATCTCCAAAGTGAGTAGTGCAGCTCCAGTTCAAGCTGTTGCAGTTGCAGCAGGAAACCACGATTTGGAGCAATGCAACGATACTGAGAAACATGATGAATGGCGTTTTCCAAGGTAAAGTTCTGGTAGATCATTAAATAAGCCAGGACTAGGGTGGCTGAACGGCTTTTACCCAGAACACAATGCACAAGGATCCTTCCTGAAAAAAAAAATTATATGTATGTGTATATAATTAGAGGTTAATTGAAGCTAGATAAAACATACTGCAGAGCAGGAATCATTAGAAGACATATTGTTGTTACATTACATTGGAAATATTTTTGTTTTAAAGCAAGTACAAAAATGGAGTCACGTCCCTACCGGTCCCCCTCCCCTCCCTGTTCTTCATTTGATATATTGATGCACTTTGAAGAGATTAGCTCACCTTCTTACCCCTTTTCCTCCCTTTTCACTGCTCTCTCTATTCTTTTCTCTTACTTCTCTGTTGCTTTTCTTTCCTTTTTCCTTTTCTTGGCTCTTTCTTTCCTCTTATGAGCTATTATGTGATAATTCATATACCTGACTAATCTTGCCTTTTTATTATTTGTTTTTTCTCTTACTAGCAGTGTGTGCATGGGTCTCTGGGTATTTATTTTTGTTGAGAGCTGGTATCCCGAGTTTATGTTCACTTTGTGCCTCGGGGTCCCTGACGTATGCTACTCCCTCTTCGACTGAAGCAGGGACATTTTGAGACTCTCAGGAGCTCACATGGGGGCAGCCATGTGATTTTTCTTGCTTGGTAATGATTGCTCATAACATTTATGAATGCTACATCTTTTCTCTCCAAAATGTACTGGTTATGTGGATTTCGTATTTCATAGTTTCTCTTTTCTTTTCTTTCATGAGATTTTATTCTGTGTCTTGTTACTAGGATGTGGCAGCACCAGTGAGCTGCTGCTATTTTGCAACTCTATAGGTATTTTTGACACAAGGGCCCATATGCAATTATTTTTTTTTCTCCTGAGTTTTGTCCTAGGAGAAAAATAATTCATTTTCTATTTAGAATAACTTTTCAGCACTTTGCAGTTGAAAAAGTACCAAAAAGTAGGTGGAATGTACTTTCAAAACTATTGAAAAAAAAACTGCTTTCAAAACTATATTCTCAGGGATATATTTCTTTTCAAAAGCACTTAGTGAATGGCAGTTGCTCTGTCCAACTGCCGAAAAACTGTGTAGGGAGCAGGGAAGCGGGCCAGCATCTTTGTTTAAATCGTTTTTAGGGAATATCTTTATAAAGCATAAAAGCCTTGCTGAGAATCCCCTATGAAGAGATGGACTAGTCCAAAACCTGTCACTTCTGTCAGATTTCTACTGCCTACTGTAAGTGACAGCATTATAGGAGAAAAGTAATTTATGGCTCATTTTACTCTGGAAAAAAATCTACTTCTTATTTGTATATGTTTGCACATATTTTAAATTGTACAGTTTTTCGCTGTAGTGCCCTTTTAAGTATTGTCTTGCTTGCTGGTGATTTAAAATGCATTATATTGACAACTTCGAAAATATTACTAAGGAGAAAACTCAGGAGAAAAAGTTATTTGCATATTGGTCGTGCAATTCACTTTTTCAACTAGTTTTCTCCTAGGTGATATTTTCACACCTGATTAATAAAATTATTATTATTATTGATTTATAAAGCGCCAACATATTCCGTGGCGCTGTACAAAGTAAGAAACAAACATGGGGTACATAATAATACAGACAATGGTGTACACCAATATACAAGATACATAATTGGTGACAAAATACAAAGAATGATACTAAATACAAATTATCGAATTGGTAATGACAGTGATAAAATTAACATGATGAATAAAATGTATAATGGTTACCAAGACACAAAAGGGGGAGAGAGCCCTGCCCTTGCGAGCTTACAATCTAAAGGGAATGGGGGGGGGGATGCCCTTCAAGCCACCAGCAAGCAAGACAATACTCAGAATAATTTTGACAGTACTTATTCACATACTGGTACTTTTTAGTACTTTTTCAGTTGCAGGGTGATAAAAAGTTATTTCGAACAGAAGATGAACAATTATCACCTAGCAGGGCCCATATACAATTCATTTTTTTCACCTGAGTTATCTCCTAGGAGATAATTTTCATCTTCTCTGTAAACTACATTTTCAGCATTTTACAATTAAAAATGTACCCAAAAGTTGGTAAAAAAAAGTACAAATTTTGAGTATTTTATTGCTTGCTGGTGACTTAAAAGGCATTTTATGACAATTTGTAAAAATATCACCTAAGAGGAAACTGATGAGAAAACGTGAATTGCAAATAGTCCAATGTGCTTTTTCTTACATTTGTATTGTTGAAAACCTTTATTTGAAAAATAAAGAATCTTAAAAAAATGGAGTCACGTCAAACAGTGTACAGTAGGGCTAAACTATGTATATTTGGAATGTTATACCTGTTGAAATATTTGTAATTTTGTTAAGCTACTTTTGGGATTTACCCACCTTTACTGTGTAGCCTAACCAATAGGGTAATGCACTCACTTACTGCTTTAGTTGCATAGCCTGCTCCATTGACTGTGACTGAGCATCCTCTTAGTGCTATAGCTGACCCTCTACCCTACAAATCCACAGATCTGAGGCTCCACCATTTTTTCAAATAACCCTCCAGGACAGGTGCTTACATATGAGATTAGGCCCCGCCCCCAACAGGAAACACAAAGAACTAGCTCTCTATAAGTTCCACCTCTAACCTCTACCTGCCAGTTCTTTGTGTTTCCTGTTCCGGGGAACACCTAGCTCTCTGGCTAGGAGAGGTGGTCGGCAGCCAGGCAGTGCTGAGGCCATTAGGAACTAGTAAAGGGTAGCCTGGTCCAGGTGGAATGATGAGGTTTACCTTATCCACCGGGTGGTGGATTCTCCTGGGATGGCCGGCAGGTGCAGTGGTGACCAGGGGAGCGGCAGCGGAGGCAGCTAAGGCGGAGGCCATACACCCAACGGAGGAAGCTGGCGCCATGCGGAGGCGGAATGGTGGCTTCTGGAGTGTGCGGGAGTGTGGCAGCGTGTCCAGGCGGAAGCGAGGGCAGTAACGCTGGCTATGCGAAACTTCCGCCCTTACGGTGACGTATTTCCGGTTCCGGGTTGGGTGCCTGCTTAGAGGCCGCGGCGTCCATCCCCACATGCGTTTGTGTGTAGGAGGAGATGGACGCAAAGCAGAAGACAGCAGATCAGGTAAGTGGAGGCTACGTCGGAGGACATTCGCCCGTCTGATCTGCAAGGTCTGATGTTAGTAGCCGCTGTCTGATTGAGGTCTGCTAAGGGGGGAAAGTTAATGTTTACCTATCCCGCAGTCTGATCTCAGAGGTCTGATATTGTATTAAACAGATGCTTAGATGGTTAATATAGGAGTCATATACACAACCTAGTGCATGTTAGTTATAGTATATGCTAAATTTACAGCGGCATTATTTATGGTCCCAACATAAAAGTTTATATGTGATTAAGTGTGGATATTAGGTGATTACTATTCAGTCTAAATCATCCTAATGCATATGGTGTTTTTGTTTAACCAATTAAAAGCATCTAAGTTATATCAGGTGATTATGGGATGTTGGCAATTACTGATATATTTGTATATTGGATATGCACAGGGAATGGCTGTCAGTGCAATTGTCCTGATGCAAATTAGACTTTGTTTAGGCTATTATACGAATTGAATTAGGATCCAGGCCGCTCATATTATTCAATCATGTTGATATAGAGTAAGGTGGCTGTTTAACATATTGATGGGGTTATTTTGTATGTTTCCCTTAGGATGCTATGGAGTCTGATAGCTCTGAAAGGCCCAGGAGTTGCATTCTCTGTAATAAACCCTTACAACTGCACTGGCCAAAAGCATCCTGTCAGAAATGTATTTCAAGTATCATTAATGAAGATAATACAGCCTCTTGTAAAGACTTTATGTTTACAATGCGCCAAGAAATGGTTGAGACCTTTAAGGCATTTAGAGAAAGTCTACCTACCACCTCTGCACAAGGGCGGCAGCCTGAGCAGGTAGTTAAACCTAAAAAAGCCACAAGTAAATCCCCTAGAATTATTTATTCATCAGAAGAAGAGCAAGAGAGTCACCACGAAACGGGTGAACCATACTCTGTGTCTTCTGAGGAATTGTCTGAACATGAGGAGACTGAAGATGCAAATAAGGCATCAAAGTTTAAATTTGCCTCAGAAGAGACAGAAGAGCTGCTTAAGGCAATTTATTCAACGCTAGATATACCACAGAAAAAGACGTCAGAAAAATCCTTGCATGACAAATTGTATATGGGAATGGAACCATCAGAGCAACTTTGTTTTCCTTTGCATAATTCTATGAAGAATTTAATTACATTACAATGGAAAGATCCTGAGAAAAGATTATTTATTTCAAAGGGATTTAAGAGACGTTTTCCGTTTGCGGAAGAGGATGCGAAGTTATGGGAGTCATGTCCCAAGCTTGACGCAGCTTTTAGCCAAGTCGAGAAAGATAATGAGTTAGCTTTCGAGGATTTTGGTAGACTTAAGGATCCAGGGGATAAGAGAATTGAATTTTCACTTAAAAAGGCTTGGTCAGCTTGTGCGACCAACTTCAAACCAGCCGCAGCAACGACCTGTGTATCCCGCACTATGTCTGTATGGTTGGAAAGAATTAAAAGATTGGTTGACGAAGATGCACCTAAGAAAGATATTCTTGAAGCCATTGAGGTGGTTGAGGGTGGTAATGATTATGTGATTGATGCAGCCTCAGAATCACTAAGAGTAACAGCAAGATCCACGGCACTAATAAATAATGCACGTAGGAATCTATGGTTAAAAACTTGGGATGGGAGTCAGACATCAAAAGCCAGGGCATGTAGTCTTCCCTTCTCAGGAGATTTATTATTTGGTCCACAGCTCCAGGAGGTATTAGAGCGTACAGCCAGCAAAAAGACAACCTTTCCTAAAAAGAGAAAGTTTGAGCCAAAAAAGAAGCCGTTTTTTCGTAAAAGACAGGCACAGGGTAAGGAACAGCAGAGGCGTAAGCCTTGGGCAGGCAATAGAGGTTTTACCAAAAGAAATCCGTTGTTCAGATCAACGGAAAATAAGGACAGACCATGACGCCAACAAGGTGGGAGGCAGGTTAAAAAAGTTCCTACTAGGTTGGAAAGAAATAACAAAAAACAAATTTATTTTAGATCTAGTAGAAAATGGATACAAGATCCAATTTTCAAAACCTCCTCCCAATCGATTTGTAATTACTCAGGCCCCAAGAGTGCCAGAGGAAAAGAGAGCGATGTTACAGATAGTGCAGGATATGCTCGCAAGAGACGTGGTCTGCAGAGTTCCAGTAGATCAGGAAGAAAGGGGATTCTACTCCAGAGTCTTTTTCGTAAAGAAGCCCACAGGGAAATATCGTTTGATATTAAACCTCAAACCTCTGAATCCATATATAAAATACGAGAGATTCCGAATGGAGACAGTATTTACGATGCGAAACCTACTGTTCCCAGATTGTTTTATGATCAATATCGATTTAACAGATGCTTATTGGCATATCCCAATAAGGAAAGAATCTCAAGTTTTCCTTCGATTCAGTATAAAGACGAGTTCAGGTCCAGAACATTTTCAATTTTGCGGTCTTCCATTCGGAATCTCTTCAGCACCCAGAATTTTCACAAAAGTAATGGCAGAAATTGTGGGGGCTCTACACCTCAGGGGCATTCTTGTAATCCCATACCTGGACGATTTGTTAGTACTAGCCGACAGTATTCAAGCACTGGAAAACCACAAGAAGTTGGTGATAGAACTCCTAGAGCGGACAGGTTGGCTAGTGAATTTTCAGAAATCCTACCTCATTCCAACACAGCAGATTCAATTCCTGGGGTTCAGGGTGGATTCAGTGTCTCAAAAATTATATCTTCCACAGGACAAGATAATGAAACTCCAGACAATGGTACAGCAATACCAGAGGGAAACAGTCACAACAGTAAGACAAGTAATGAGGTTGATAGGATTTTTAACCTCCACAGCTCCATCAGTATACTGGGCACTGAGGCACATAAGACACATACAGCAATGGCTTCTGCAGAATTGGAGAGGAGTTCAAACGGCCATAGATCAGACCCTTTGTATGCCAGCAGAGATAAAGCAGAGCCTAGATTGGTGGGTCCAGGAGGACAGACTGATACAGGGTCGTTTATGGAGATATCCGATAACGAGGGTATTAACGACAGATGCCAGCCTGATAGGTTGGGGGGCTCATATAGAAAGCATTTATTTACAGGGTACTTGGTCGAAAGAAGTAATGACTCACTCGTCAAACTTTCGAGAATTGCTAGCAGTAAAGGAGGCACTGATACAGGCGGCCGACAAGATAAGAGGCCACCATCTCCAAGTCAGGTCAGACAACATCACAGTAGTGATGTATTTGAACAAACAAGGAGGTACGAGGTCAGAACAGCTTCTAAACCTAGTACTACAGATATTAGATTGGGCAGAACAGAACCTTCAATCGATTACAGCAGTTCATCTCAAGGGGTCACTGAATACTATGGCGGATCTATTAAGCAGAAAAAGATTGTCAAATTCAGAGCTAAGCCTAAACCCAAGAGTGTTCAGGGAGTTGACACAGAAGTGGGGTTGTCCTCAAGTAGATCTGTTTGCCAACTGGAAGAACACACACTGCGACCACTTTTTTTCCCTAGATCCAAAAGGAGCTTTAGGAGTAGATGCCTTGGCTCAGACATGGGATTTTCAGATCGCCTATGCCTTCCCGCCAATCCCTCTATTATCAGTAGTATTACAAAAGCTAAGATCAACTACAATGTATATGATACTGATTGCACCCAATTGGCCAAAACGAGTCTGGTTCCCAATGATAAAATCGATGTTGGTGGACAAACCGATCCAATTGAGAGACAGACACAGCCTCCTCAAAAGAGAAGACGAGTGGACTCAGATTCCCAATCTTCAGCTGACAGCGTGGTTTCTGAGGGGCAAATCTTAAAAAGAAGAGGATTTTCTGACAGAGTAACAAGAACGATACTGAACAGTAGGAAAAGCGTTACGAGGGCAATCTACTTAAAGTATTGGAAGACCTTTTGTAATTGGAAAGAGCAATCAGGTCTGAAATCCAACAGACTGGCCTCAGTATTAGAATTTTTGCAGGATGGAGTCGACAAGAGACTGGCATTAAGTACTTTGAAAGTGCAGATTGCAGCCCTTTCAGTTTTTCTTAATAGGCGGTTAGCCTTAGAACCCTTAGTTATTAGATTTCTGAAATCGGTAGAACGTTCTAGGCCAGTAATGAAACGTTCATACCCAAGATGGGATTTAACTTTAGTTCTAAACGTCTTAATGAGTGAGGACTTTGAGCCATTAAATGAAATTTCATTACGATTATTAACAATGAAAACAGTTTTTTTGGTAGCAGTGACCTCAGCAAGGAGGATAAGCGAACTGGAGGCACTAAGCTCGGTTGAACCTTTTTGTTTAATTTTTCACGATAGGGTAGTCCTGAAGACGACGAGTGAGTTCTTGCCAAAGGTTGCTACCCTGTCCAATAGGATGCAAGAGATTGTATTGCCATCCTTTTGTAAAAACGCAACAGATCCAAGGGAAATTAAATGGCATAAACTAGATGTCAGGAGATGTTTGCTATTTTATTTAGACAGAGTAAAGGAGTTTAGAAAATCTACGGCATTATTTGTGAATTTTTCTGGAGCAGCAAAGGGAAAAAGCATGTCTAAGGCCTCTATAGCAAGATGGATCAGATCCTGCATTAAGGAAGCATATAGGCTTAAGGGAGTTCCAGGTCCAAGAGAAGTAACAGCACATTCGGCTAGGTCAGTTGCAACTTCCTGGGCTTACAGAGCTGGAGCGACGGCAACCGAAATCTGCAAGGCGGCCACCTGGAAGACGGTGAACACCTTCATCAAACACTACAGGTTGGATCTATTATCGGCAGAGGAACAGACTTTTGGAAGAAAGGTTCTTCAGGCTGTGATCCCTCCCTAAGGTTAGTGTTATTTATTGCATATCATCTCATATGTAAGCACCTGTCCTGGAGGGTTATTTGAAAAAACCAAAATTAGCTTACCTGGTAATGCTGTTTTTAATAACCCTCCAGGACAGGTGACCCACCCTAGAAACTTATGGTTGCATGTAAATAATTTGATGTGTAAACATGTGGTCATAAAAAGGTTTTTTAACTATAAACGGATATTTAGGTAATGTGTGAAGTAGAATAATCTATCGGAACAGTTAATTGGAACATACTGGCAGGTAGAGGTTAGAGGTGGAACTTATAGAGAGCTAGTTCTTTGTGTTTCCTGTTGGGGGCGGGGCCTAATCTCATATGTAAGCACCTGTCCTGGAGGGTTATTAAAAACAGCATTACCAGGTAAGCTAATTTTGGTTTTTTCATACAATTTGTTGAAAAAGCACATAAATCATTGCTGCAAACGTTTTGTTTTCATAGACACAAGCCAAGATACAGAACATTTATAGCTCACTTTTCTCCTGGCGGTCTCAAAGCTCCAGAGCTGCAGCCACTAGTATACACTCTATAGGCAATAGCAGTATTACGAGTCTTGCCCAAGGATCTTTACTGATCTGGCTTACTGAACAGGAAGAGCCAAGATTCGAACCCTGGTCTCCTGTGTCAGAGGCAGAACTCTTAACCAGTACTCTATCCAGCCACTGTATAGACCTTTATCAAATGCTAAACCTAGACTACCATGACTATATACAAAAAACACCCCCCAAATGGGCAGGCAAATCACTTAAAGTGAACCTCCAGACTAAAAATCTACTTAGCAGCCCTGAAAAAAAAGCCTAATTTTTAGCTGCACAGAAGCTAAGCTCTGCCCCATCAAAGAAATCTGCCCGGGCATTTTTCACCTGATGCTGTGCAAAGCATGATGGGATTTCTGATGATGTTGTTCTCGTTCCCTAGTGCACGCAGCTGGGAGGGGTGATCAGGACACAGGACAGGCAGTCACTTCCTTTCAACCAAAAAGATGGCTGCCCCCCTGAAATCACAAACATTTACCTTTTCTTTTAAAACGGGGTGGGAAAGAGATTATATTACCTATCTATTTTAATTAACATAACTAATGTAACTTAATGATAGTATGTTTGTTTAGGCTGAAGTTACTCTTTAAAGAGCAACTCATTCTAGCAAAAAGTAAAGTACATTACAAACATTTTCATGCAAAATATAAGATGCTAAATCCCTAACACCCACATTATAACATTGCATATCAATTCATACACACTAGACATGAACAGATCAAGCAAATTGCATAAAAAGAAATAATTTTAAAGAAATCCTTATTCCCTTTAAAATGCATAGAAAATAAAATAATTCTTAGGAAAAAGTACCAACCAAAGAAAGACTAGATTGTCTCGCAAAAAAACAATATATCAATAATTTAGGTATGATAAGTAGTGATAGTTATTGGCGAATGAATGGTAGGAGCGTGAAATGTGAAAATTGATCTTATTTTAAAAGGAAATAACCTATGGTAGGGAAGTACAGCAAGTGCTAAAAACCCCCAAAACTAGAGTAGTTATTTATGTATGTAAAACAGTCAAAGTCAAATTTATCCAGATATCCTGAAAAGTAAATAGAAGGCAAAATCCATTTATCTGGGCTGGAGAAACAATGCTGATAAGGTTTTAATGCTGAAAAGTTTAAAGGGTCATTATTTATTTTTGTTATGCAGCTGAATAAAGCAAATTTTATACGAAACTGTCATGGCTGCTGTAGAATTCAGTCTTAAAGAATCAAATCTTAAACTGAAATTAAAAATCGAGGCCTCCGCTCTATGTGACTAATGTTCTATTTACCATTAGCACTGCACATACAATTAATGATCTCATAAGTTTATTTTCAGTTCAGCCTTACTTTAATGCCCGTTAACTACACCGCACATAAAATAATGGGCAAGCAAGAAGATAACTGGTACAGCATTTGTGCCCTCTCATGTATTATCTACCTGCTGGTGTGTTATTTTATAAGTAACCTAGTTAACGAGTACTAAGGTTTTATTCGTAATATTTAATGCATGTACATGTTTATTTACATAAACCTTACTTTGTTTCAGTGTAATGCTGCTTTGTGAATTAACCCCTATATGCTATCCATTTTGCATGAATTATTGTAGGCATTAAATCATCATTTTTAGTTGTTCTGTACTCACCATTTGGTGTGGTCAGGGCTTTGTGTATGAACTGTGCCGCTGGGCGTAAATATACACTTATGTTAAATTCTGGGCAGTCTTCTGCAGTGATGCCATAGTAATGGATATCAGGACCGTAATCCACGTTCTCTCCTGTGCATTCCCATGAGGCGTGAGCTGCGTTCAGGACATGTGTGATGGCCATCTTCTTCAGCTTTTTTTTGTCATTTGCAATAATTCTGTTACATGATATAAGATACAAGTATAAGTGTGTTGCGTAACATGCCTAGCAGTACTGAACTTGTCTTACAAGGTCACTGAACTCCTCTAACAGTCAGGGTACTACTTTCAGTTAGAAGAAATGGTGAAACTAGCAAAGCAGGTGTATGTAGAATAAAATGCATTTTTTGTTAGTGTCAAAAATAATATTGCATTTATTATGAGTAAGCAAGCACTTGAATTAGACATTGTTATTAGCTCCTGCGATCTCTGTAGTGTAATTGCATCACTTGTCACTTTGGCATTGCCACTTACACATCCCCCAGGAATAGGTTGGGAAAGACTTGGTCCACGTGATGTGTATCCCCCTTGTAGCTTTCTAACAGTGCCTCCAGCTCACACACGGGAGGGGGGTCCCTACATAGCTTCCTCATTTTAAGAGCCTAAGAAAAAGTAGCAGCAGTAGAAGGAGATCCTTAGATGTAGCAGTTGTACTGCCTATATCAGACTGTCACTATGAGGAGACACTTGATGCTGTGTAACAGCTGACAGACTGTCACTAAGTTCGTCTAGAAGAGATTTGGTGGGGGCTGGGAGAGTTTAGACACTGAGCAATTGTCCTGAGGCATGTTCTGCTCGCGGCTATAAAATACTGGTATCAAAATAGAAAAATAACTGAAACAATGAGCTTTTGAGTCTTCGTAGTTCTGCATCTATGATCACTGACATTTAAGAATATTTTAACAGTATAAAGTAGGTCCCTTGGTAAATATCCATGCTGATTATGGATAAAATTAAACTTTAAAAAAATCTAATTATTTACCAATCATTTTTGAAAATGAGTGACAAGTTCTGAGGTGGATAAGCTATTTAGCTGAGTTAAATATTTTCCTTTTCTTTGTAGTAAATTTTAGGACAGCAGGGATCTCTTAGGCCTAGTGCACACCAGAGCGGTTCTGCTGCGGTTTGCGATCCGCTTACGGGTGCGGATCCGCTTGGGTAATGTATTTCAATGGGCTGGTGCACACCAGAGCGGGAGGCGTTTTGCAGAAACGCATACTCCCGGGCTGCTGCAGATTTTGGATTGCGGATGCGTTTCTACCTCAATGTTAAGTATAGGAAAAACGCAAACCGCTCTGAAAAACGGCACTTCAGAGCGGTTTTGCAGGCTTTTTTAGTTACAGTAGCTGTTCAGTAACAGCTTTACTGTAACAATACATGAAATCTACTACACCAAAAACGCTTCCCAAAACCGCAAAATGCTAGCTGAAACGCTACAGAAAAATAAGAAAAAGCGTTTCAAAATCTGCTAGCATTTTGCGGATCTGATAGCGGTTTTTGGTGTGCACCAGGCCTTACAGTTAATGGAGATTTTTCCAGTTTTCTTAGCCTCTGCTTCCCTTTCTCATTGCCTAAGACAAATAAATAATGTCTGGCATGAATAAAAATAGATCTGAATTAAATTGTATTTTTGTGTTTTAAAATGTTCTCCAAATTACAATTACACTATTTTAGCAGAGTAACAGAAAACAGTTACATAGTTACACATCCTAGTCCTCAACTGCCTCTCCCTAAATACAGTGGCTTGCAGAAGTATTCGGCCCCCTTGAAGTTTTCCACATTTTGTCACATTACTGCCACAAACGTGAATCAATTTTATTGGAATTCCACGTGAAAGACCAATACAAAGTGGTGTACACGTGAGAAGTGGAACGAAAATTATACATGATTCCAAACATTTTTTAAAAATAACTGCAAAGTGGGGTGTGTGTAATTATTCAGCCCCCTTTGGTCTGAGTTCAGTCAGTTTCCCATAGACATTGCCTGATGAGTGCTAATGACTAAATAGTGCACCTGTGTGTAATCTAATGTCAGTACAAATACAGCTGCTCTGTGATGGCCTCAGAGGTTGTCTAAGAGAATATTGGGAGCAACAACACCATGAAGTCCAAATAACACACCAGACAGGTCAGGGATAAAGTTATTGAGGAATTTAAAGCAGGCTTAGGCTACAAAAAGATTTCCAAAGCCTTGAACATCCCACGGAGCACTGTTCAAATGATCATTCAGAAATGGAAGGAGTATGGCACAACTGTAAACCTACCAAGACAAGGCTGTCCACCTAAACTCACAGGCCGAACAAGGAGAGCGCTGATTAGAAATGCAGTCAAGAGGCCCATGGTGACTCTGGATGAGCTGCAGAGATCTACAGCTCAGGTGGGGGAATCTGTCCATAGGACAACTATTAGTCGTGCACTGCACAAAGTTGGCCTTTACGGAAGAGTGGCAAGAAGAAAGCCATTGTCAACAGAAAAGCATAAGAAGTCCCGCTTGCAGTTTGCCACAAGCCATGTGGGGGACACAGCAAACATGTGGAAGAAGGTGCTCTGGTCCTTGGAGACCAAAATGGAACTTTTTGGCCAAAATGCAAAACGCTATGTGTGGCAGAAAACTAACACTGCACATAAGTCTGTACACACCATCCCCACTGTCAAATATAGTGGTGGCAGCATCATGCTCTGGGGGTGCTTCTCTCCAGCAGGGACAGGGAAGCTGGTCAGAGTTGATGGAGAGATGGATGGAGCCAAATTCAGGGCAATCTTGGAAGAAAACCTTTTGGAGTCTGCAAAATACTTGAGACTGGGGTGGAGGTTCACCTTCCAGCAGGACAACGACCCTAAACATAAAGCCAGGGCAACAATGGAATGGTTTAAAACAAAACATATTCATGTGTTAGAATGGCCCAGACAAAGTCCAGATCTAAATCCAATCGAGAATCTGTGGCAAGATCTAGGTGGAAATTGCAACAACATTTACAAAAATACTTTAAAACTAACATGATCGTTCAGACCTGGTTGCTCATCAGCCAATCATTTTCAGATGCATTTTGCTTCAATCTGGTATAATTTTTTTATCTATATTACCTCCTCGAATGTTAGGGTGTATTCTCTCTAATACTGCAAACTTAATTACCTTTTTATTTCCACCATGATGTTCTATAATATGTCTAGCTATAGCTGATTTTTCACCTTTTTTTTTATCAACGTCATGTAGATGTTCATACATTCGCTCTCTAAGTTCTCTCTTTATCTTACCCACACTATGGCCTCGATTCATAAAAAGCAGTGCGATAAAAACATCTTGTCTGGAAAATACCGCACTCGGTATTTTCCCCGTCTGTGTGCTAATTCATAAAGATTTCCACAGCTGCCCTTGGAGGTCGGTAAATTACCGCAGCCCATTAAGTGGTAGAGTAGAGCAGTGTCTCGATTCTCTCTTTGCCCTGCAGAAATGACTCACACAGACGGCTCTCTCCACTGATGACTCAGACAGATGAGTCACACAGTCTTTCCCTGCCTGCTCAAATGACTCACACAGACGGCTCTCTGGCTCTCTCCACTGATGACTCAGACAGATGAGTCACACAGTCTTGCCCTGCCTGCTCAAATGACTCACACAGACGGCTCTCTGGCTCTCTCCACTGATGACTCAAACAGACTTCGGCTCTCTGCACTTTGCATTCATCAGAGCTGTCAGAGCTGTCGGTAACTTGTTAACGCCTCACTAGAGGTGTCGGTAACTACCGCCAGGTTTACCGCTTGTTGCAGGCTTTATGAATTTACATTTGCTGACAATTTACTGACATGTGTTGGCGATAACTACAGCCAAGTCGGTAATTTATCTCCCTGGTCGGTAATATTAGCTTCTCATACGGTAACAGCCTTTATGAATTGACACTTTGCTAAGTGGTCGGGGAAAGTCTGCTGTTTTCAGCATTACCGCATGAGGTAATGCTTTATGAATCGAGGCCATAGAATGCATTACAAGTGCATATGGCTATTTAGACTACAGCTTCCGTTCCACTATTCGTATAATGTCGCAGATGTAAGATTTGACTTCTAGACTTGACCTCCACAGTATGTCCGCTATGTATAAATTGGCAATAGGGGCAGCCCCCACATCCATATGTCCCTTTGGTCTTACATGGTTCTCCCCGCTGGGCTCCTTGGTAATGACTATTCATAATATAGTTGCCTGTAGTTTTAGCCCTTCTGTATACCACCCGGGAGGTTTGCACCAAGGTCAGCCGCAGCGCAGCAGTGAGTGCCTGCCCAAATGACCTACCTTGCACCTGCCTCCCTCACCCAGCACCCTAACCTGACTTCCTCCACTCAGCACCCTCAACTGCCTCCACTTACCCAGCACCCTCACCTGCCTCCCCCCACTCATCACTTTCGCCCCCCCCCCCTTACCCAGCACCTTCACCTGCCTCCCCCCACCCAGCACCCTGAACTTCCTCCCCCCAAATCAGCTGTTGCTCTGTGTCTGGAGAAGGGCAAAAGTTATGAGCAGGCTGGACATATAGATCAGAGGGGGATACAGAAGGGACTAGGAGAGTGGAGGGAGACACAGAGGTGACATGCAGAGGGGACAATCAGAGAAGAGGGTACAGAGATAAGTGGAGGGGACACAGGTGTCCCCTTCCGCTCGTCACCTTTATCCCCCTATGTTTTCTGTGTTAACGCTGCTCATCACCTCTGTGTCCCCCTCTGCGGCAGCCTCCGCTCTCCGTTTCAACTCCGCTTGTTCCCTCTGTACTCCTCTGCTCCGATTTAACTGTTCATTAAATAATAATTAGTTTGAAGTCTGGGGTACTTTGATGGACCTGAATTGTGATAGCTGGTATTTGGGTTAAAAAAAGTTTAGAAATACTGGCCTAGAGGACACCCACAGAAAAACTGAATAAATATACAAACGCCATGCAGATAGTTTTTTTTTTTTTGTGAGAAATCAAACCTGAGACTATGGTTGGGGCTAGCCATCAGGTAGAGGGAGGGCTCATGTGAAAATAGGGTTAGGTTTAGAGATAGTAAAATATTGGTACAATTTACATATTCTACTAGCAATTCAGATATTCTACTAGCAGCTATCTCCTGCGCCCAAATTACTATGGCGCCCTTTTTACATGTACTCATCACTAGTGATGATCGTAGTGTTAATCACAATGTCACAAAATTTTGTGTTATTTTCGTAAACATGATTACAATCGGAATGAAAAAATCCTATTCATGTAAAATTATGCAACATTTAATGTAATTATGACCATACGAAAAAAGGTTTGTAATTACGGTTGTTTTCATAAGGAAGTTTTCCTAATTCTCACAGAATAGGAAAACTTTTTGGGACAATATGGGTTATGAGTGAGATGTGGCAGCTTCTGTGTGGTAACTAGAGAGTGCAGGCTTCACAAGCCTAGGAAAGGACAGATAATCTCTGATGATTCTGATGCTTTCATTTAGCTAGTTTTATAATAATAAGAAAATGGTAGCCAAGAATGCAATTGGTATGTTGTGGACACATCAAACACTCTGCACTGGGAGATATCAACAATACAAACAGTTTATAGGAATAAAAAAATAGCAACTATCTTCTGGTTAATATAATAGAGACAGTATGAACTAAACAGTTTATTTCTTTTACAGATTTGGAGGGATTTAGTCCACAAATGTCCCGTTTGCACTTGAGTGATTAGCGGGTGATTCCCTTTTTAAAGCGCTAGCGCAGTAGAAAGTATATGGCAGTTTTGCGATTAGCGCCAATCACAAAACATGTGACATGCAGCATTTTGCCGCGATTCTGGATTAATTGTGATACAGTGTTTTAAAAAGCGCTGATAGTGATCGCTCTGAATCGCGGAAGTGTGAGCAATGATTTTTACCGTGCTAATCGCTGTAAAATCACCTGCGCAAAACGGTAGTGCTAAGCGCTACCATTTTGTGATTTATAGTGTGAATGGGACCTTAGGGCTGGTGCACCCTACAAGAGCTTTTTATATGCTAGTGATTTTAAAAAGCTCTTGCTAATGCAATGCTTTGGGGGATTTTTACAAAATCACATCGCTCCAGTGTGGTGTGAACACACACATAGGATAACATTAGCAAGAGCTTTTAAAATCACAAAGCGCTCTTGTTCACACTATAAGAGCTTTTCTAAGCACTTTGTGATTTTAAAAGCTCTTGCTAGTGTTATCCTATGTGTGTGTTCACAGTGGAGCAATGTGATTTTGTAAAAATCCCCAATAGCATTGCATTAGCAAAAGCTTTTCAAAATCACTAGCCCTTAAAAAGCTGTTGTAGTGTGAACAAGGCTGGTGCATACCTCCCAATATTTTCACATCAGAAAGCGTGACACAGGCCACACCCCTAACCACATCCCCAACACACACCCTAGTCACGCCCACCCCCCAAAAATGTAAGAAACATTTTTTTTAATTATTACTCCCTCAAACTAACTAACTAATTAACTGTGGGGAGGAGGGTGAAGATGCCCGTGGGTGGGGAGGAGGCGAAAACAAAATGATCGAGGTGCAAGCTGCGCTGATGTGGGATGCGGGTCGGCATTACATTCCTCACTCTCCTAATGTACCCCTGCTTGCAGAGTAAAGTGCGCAGCGGAGCGGGCTGTCATCTTACCGTCCATCCTTGTGTACCGGCATCTTGCTCTTCTCTGCTTCCTGTGACATCACAGGAAGTAGAGTGAAGCCAGATGCCGGTACACAAGGATCAATGGTAAGATTAGATGACAGCCCGCTCTGCTGCACATTTTACTCTGCAAGCAGGGGGACACTGGGGGGGCACATTAGGAGGAAGGGAGGGAGGAATGTAATGGTGGCCACCCATCCCGCATACCTCATTAGTGCAGCTGGCGCCTTGGTCATTTTTCCCCCCTCTCTGCCCAGCCGGCCGGGACACTGGGGGGGCATAACGGGATAGTGGGAGAGCCCTCCCCAAATCGGGACAGTCCCGCAGAATTCGGGACAGTTGGGGGGTTTGCTGGTGCACACCAAAGGAGCTTTTCTTGAGTGCTTTGTGATTATAAAAGCTCCTGCTAATGTTAGCCATAGTGTCTATTCTCACTGGAATGGTGTGATTTTGTAAAAATCCCCCATAGCATTGCATTAGCAAGAGCTTTTAAATCTCCAGCATTTAAAAAGCTCTTGTAGTGTAGTGTGCACCAGCCCGTAGGGTGAACAAACACTAAAGGACAACTGAAGTGAGAGGGATATGGAGGCTGACATATTTATTTCCTTTTAAACAATACCAGTTGCCTGGAATAACACCAGAAACAAGCATGCAGCTAATCTAGTCAGATCTGACAATAATGTCAGAAACATCTGATCTGCAAATGCTTGTTCTGGTTGTATGGCTAAAGGCAGAGGATCAACAGGAAAGCCAAGCAACTGGTATTGCTTAAAAGGAAATAAATATGGCGGGCCCCCATATCCTTCTCGCTTCAGTTGTCCTTCCAAGAATGCAATAAGCTATAGATAACCTCTTTTTCAAACACTCAGGATTCAGTTTTCACACGTTGGCCTCAATTCTGGGAGTTATGTGAGGTAAGTATTTTTTTTGTAGGTAAGATACCTCATGATGTATTTTCCTCTTTTTTTAGCAATTCTGAAAGATTTTTCTCCATTTCCGAACATGAGGTAAAACATGAGAAATTTCAGCGGTAAGCATGCAGTAAATAAATAATAGTAGTCTTTATTTGCCTTCCGTAAGTTAGGATAGTCTTTGGAAGATGTTTTGGTTTTTTTTGAGTGGGGAAGGTGTATTTGATTATGTAGCAACCTATGAAAAGTATATTTATAGGCATCCCTTATAAAAAAAAATCCAGTAAATATTTGGAGTTTTATTTCTACTATTCTTTTCTATTACACAACCTGAATAGGAAAGACACTAAAACAGCAATAGGAATTCCACTAAAAACAGCAAAATGCATACAAATTTACCTCCAGGTACAGGCAGGTCCAAAACTGATCGGTAAGTTATTTGCTAACATGCCCCCTAATTTCCATGAGAATAGCTATTTTGGTAAATTACCTCATGAATTACCTCATAATTTACCTCATGAGGTAAAGCATGACTAAAACTTACCAGAATTGCTAAATGTTTCATGAGGTAAATTACTTCACATGAGGTAATTTGTTTGAAAACCCTACCAGAATTGAGGCCATTATTATGACTGACCTTTTTGAGTTCTTGCAGGAAATTACACCCACTTCGGGTGCTTTTCCACTTGGTGCTGTCTGGATTGCAGCCGTTCTGCTGATCGCAATCGCAGGGCTTCTTTTTTTATTAGTGTAATTCATTTTTGCTTAAATAGCAATCACAGGCCTGCTAGATTTTCAGTGCAATCGCTTTTCCAAGTGATACATGCTCCCTGTGATTGGTACAAGAGCGGGGTTTTCGGCACCAATAGCAGCATCTGCAGGCATAGGGGGTTACCATTGGAGGGATCATGTGAATGCCCTTTATGGTGATTGGCTTACTGCTCCCCATTGGTTGATGATTAGTGGGAACTCTGCTTCTTTGTCCCACCCAGCATCAAAGCCACTAGCGGAGGGAAACTAGTGGCTGAAATCTGATTGGCTCATGTGCTGCCTGATCACAAGCCATCAGCTGGGCTTTGAACAACGGCATGGTATATATAACTTACATTACACAGCAATGGTACCATCACCCCTACAGTGCAGAACTACTGCACAAACCTGTTTTCTTGTAATTCATTTAGCAACTATGAACTTCTTAATAAAGCTGACAATGCTTCTCTGATGTACTGACTTTAACATATCTGCGGGGAGGCTCAGGACTATAACTTGTCATGAGACAGAATACGGGTACATTCACACTATAAAGCTGGCCACTAACGGTCCAATTTCTAGCGAAAAATCGTTCGAGCGATCGGAAATTCTGATCGGATTGGTTGTAAATAATCTCCATTGGTGGACTTAATCGATTATGAACGAGTGAAAAAAATGTCGCCCGAATGAATTTTCGTCGAACGAAAATTTGGATTTTCTAGGTGGTCGTGATAGATAGGAAGCAATGATTGATTAGTTGATGGTGTAGTGAACGATTTTTCGTCCGATCAGAATTTCTGATCGCTCGAACGATTTTTCGCTAGAAATTGGACCGTTAGTGGCCAGCTTAAGACGCACCACTTTTGGGGGAGAAAAAGTGCATCTTATAGTCCGAAAAATATGGTATGTTTAATGGTATAAGTTAGTGTATTTCCTGACCATCGCATACTTAAAAACGTATGTGGAGTGCAAACCAGTTCACAAGACAGAAATTTCCGATGAGTACAAGATTTACGAGGGACAAAAACATAACAGCCGTTTGCTTTTATCTACCATGCAAGGTATTATTTCTGTGTAATGTGTACTTGCATCTGTCAGATTAATCTCTTCTCTACCTGCAACGCTTGCCATGTGACGCCAGAATGCCTGTAACTGAAATGTGGAAAGTGAGTAAATAAACATTCAGAAAAAAGCTAATTAAATAATAGTAAACATTTGTTTTACACAAAATATTGATTGCAACATAGATGTCAACTAACTTTATCAATATTGATGAAGTGTGTTCCATTCACTACTATTCTTGCCCTTCAGAACATTTATTCCTCGCTGGCTGCAACTTTTCATCAAGGTGTAATAACTGTCGGAGGAAACCTCTGTTGGGGCAGATCCAGCGATTCTCTTGCACCTTTTGTATGGCTTGTGTTAATGAGAACTGGTGTTGAATCATTAGGTAAGCAAGAACCAAAGTGGCTGACCTGCTGACACCAACAGCACAGTGCACCAGTACTCTGTCTGAGAAAAAGAACACAGTATTGTTATCACAGAAACTCCCTAGAGGGTACCTGAATTAACATAAATATGTGAAATGGCCATACCTGGTTGTACATATTAGTACGCCACCTGGTCAGTTCGGTGCAGGGCGAGCCGAATTATTGCTCTTCCTGCTGCCACTAAATCATTAGGCACTTTAAATACTAATCCCCCACCGAGTTGTAGAAACTCGGAGGGAGAAGTAATTCAGGGTCCAGCAAGCCCAGAATTATGCTTACATGGGACGCGAACTATGGCATTGCATCTATTGCTGCGCTGTCATCTAGTGCTACCCACCTCCATAAATGCACCCAGATGACCCGCATACCTGGGGCTTCTACAGTGCTCTCATAAACTCCATGACCCCTCCGTTTTGCCTTCCTCCCCTTGGACTCAGAAATATGCTCCCCAGTTAGAGCAAAAGGCACATGCTCTGTACTCTCTGCATCATGCCTTTACAATCGCGTTGCCGGGAGCATTTGTAATCATGTATCCAAAGAACACTCCTGGCCAAGGCTCCCTCACACAGCCATCAGAGAGCGTGTAGAAAGTGGTATGCAAGTTTCAAGACCAAGGGTAGGCCAGCGAAGCTGAAGGGACATGGAGTTTATCGGGGCACTGAAGGAGCACCAGCAAGGCTGTTTCTGTCTTTTTCTTTTAGCATCGCAGGCAAGAAATCCTGTGACACCAAGCACCCCCCCCCCCCCAAAAAAAAACAAAAAAAAAACACACACACACTCATGCACTGGAGAATAAAAATATGTGCTCACCCCCTTCCTTCACTCCCCCAGCCCAGATAATAAATGCAGAGTATAGCGCAGCAGAAGCTGTGCTCCCACCTCTCCATCAGAGTTCAGCACTGTTACGCATGGTGTTTGCGGTAGCGCAATGCTGCCCTTGTGTTGACTTAGATACATCCGGCACACATCAACGGACCGCAATAAGTCTGAAAGTCTCCATAGACTTTCATTGCTTTAGTGGCCCATTGTGGTAGAATAGGGTAACGCAATACAGGTTTAATCTGCAAGTGTACAAAGGCCCTCATACTGCAGGCAGTGCTTGACTGCAAAAAATAAGCATGTGCATATAAACATATAGAGGTAAGTTACTTCAAACAGACTGTCTAAACACAGTTACTTAGACTAAGGAGGCCCATCAGAAAACCGTTTATTTACATAATCATAAGAGTGAATAACTATTGTAGATCCTGTAATTGAGTTCGTTGTAGTCAACATATTTTGCTTGTTTCCTTTCGATCAGTATTACTTAACATATGATTGCATTTTTTTTTTAAATCCTAGAACAAGAGCCCTGTGGGATACACTTACTGCGTATTTAGAACCTAGGCTTTTAAGTACACTCCAAAATTACTGTAACAAAGCACAGCATACCTATTTACATTTTTTTCTTAATACATAATATGCAAATTATATGATTAATATTTAATGGGCCTGATGCAATTGTCAGACTCGCCAGCGTTAAACCCTGGTGAGTCCGATAATCAGGCGACAATAAAGTCGCCTGATCCAATTGCATTTAGCCCTAGGCAGGGTGTTAAAAAAACTCGCTTGGGCGATGATATTGCCCAGCAATTTCCTTACACCCTATCCTATTGCACTTTGCATGCCTCCGGGAAGCGATGCTTCCCGGCAGACATGAGCATTAGCTTAGACCTGCAAAAAGCAGATCTTAACATGCTAACACACGTCATCGCCACTGCATCTCGGGGTCTACTTTAATAAGGAGACCCCCAGAGCTCCCCGCCGGCCACCGCTAGACAGTGCAACCCCCCATGTAGCTGCAAAGATACTTGGAAGCAATTTCCCTTCCGCCGCTTAACACCCGTCGCAAGTTCCGCCGTGTAATTACAGTGTATGAGTCACTGTAATTACTTTCTCTTTGAATCAGCCGCCGGGGCTCCCCATTGGTTCACAGTCTGAGCCATTTTCATTGGTCCAGACTGTGAACCAATGGAGAGCCCCGGCGGCTGATTCAAAGATGGTTTGCTGGAACTCTGCTATAGAGAAAGTAATTACAGTGACTCATACACTTTAGTTACATGGCGGAACTTGTGTTAAGCAGCGGTAGGGAAATTGCTTCCAAGTATCTTTACAGCTACGTGGGGGGTTGCACAGAGTAGCGGCGGCCGGCGGGGAGCTCTGGGGGTCTTCTTATTAAAGGAGACCTCCAGATGCAGCGGCGCAAGATGGCGGTGGATGTTCGGCGGGTGTGCGCATGTGTGGGGAGCGAGGCCGTGGTTCTGATGGACAACACCACAGGGTAAAATCCCATAGCCTGTGACAAGGGAGCATCACTCAGGCTTTTGCCTGAGTAATGCTCCCTAACGATTGGCCATCGCACGAGTGAAACTGGCAATAGTATTTGCCGGTAATCCTCGTGCGATGGCAAGGTGATAAGTAGCTCGCATCTGCAAGCTACTTATCACCTTGAATAGCATCAAGGCCAATATGCGTTTAGCCAAAATACAAAGCTTGTTGGGAATGCAGCTAAAACATTGTAATTGGTGACAGAAAAGGAATGAACCATATGTATTTTACCTCCTGGAGAGCTCAGTGCTTTGTGAATAAATTCTGAAGCAGAATAGAAATATTTGCTGATGTCAAACTTCGGAGAATCATTGGCCGGAACTCCATGATATGTTATACTGGCACCATAAAAGCCATGGCTGCCCTGAGAATGCCTATTTCCATGCGCTGCATTCAGGATATGTGTGATGCCCAGTTTCCAAACCTCATATCTGTCATTGGCTATGCACCTGCAGGAGGAAAGAAAGGTGATGCATGTCAACATTCCTTCTCAAGTCAGTTATTTCTCATACATATAAACTTAATAAATATCATATTGATGAAAACAGCACATAAAACAGCACATAATGTCAAAGGTTATATTTATACTGTGTATACTTAAGCCCAACTGCTCACAAAAATGTTATCAAATCAAATCAAAGATCGCTTTATTGGCATGACCAAGATTCATGCAGGTATTGCCAAAGCAGGGGGAAAAGGGGGGGCATGGAAGGCGGTTGGGTAGGGGGACAATGGCTACGCAGTCTGTGGACATTTTTAGGTTTACAGTTCCGCTATGCTCCTCTGTCTGTGGCATACTGTGACATAGTGTGCAGCAATTGTCACTGTGGATTCCTCTTCTCCCAGTAAAATATATGTTGTTCTTTCATCTTGTAATGTGAGAAAGTCTGGGAATAGTTCCATCAATTTCTTAAAGTAAGTGTCCCTGGTTGCAGTATATTTGGTGCAGTGCAGCAGGAAGTGCCTTTCATTCTCAAGGGTCTTCTGCTCACAGTGTTGGCATAGTCTCTCCTCCCTGGGTTTGTATGTCTGTCTGTGTCTCCCGGACTCTATTTCGAGGTTGTGAGCACTCAGTCTGTAGACAATCAGGATTTTCCTCTCGAGATTTTTGGAGCTTTTCCAGGTATGGGGCCATTTTATATTCTCTCTGAAGAGACTGGTATATGGTTAGCTTTTGTGTTTAATTTCACGCATCCATTTTTCCACATAGTCCTCTTTGCTCTTGGCTGTGGTGTGTTTTATCTGGACTCTTGTTATGACCCGTGGATCGGGGGTTGGAGGGAGAATAGAGCTGACCACTACTTTCAGTGCACATGGCTTTTCTTGGTCTTCATTGTGCAACATGGCTTTGTAGTGGGGTGGGTCAGAGCTGCTGCTCTGTAGGTGGGCCCAGAAGGACAACACTGTCTTCTGTATCTCAAGCAGTAATTGAAATCTACCTAGCTCAGCTGGGCAGGCATTGTTTGAAGTACTTCGATGGACATGGAGAAGGTGTTTGCAGAACTCCAAGTGGAATATTTCTGTTGGGCTGGATTCCCATTTCGATTGGTCTAGGTAGGTGGTGGGGCCAGGGCCGGACCTAGACTTTTTGCCGCCTGAGGCAAATTTAGGAGAGAGCTGCTGCTGCCGCCGCCCCCCCCCCGTCCGTGAGTGCGAGGGGGCGGCCGCCGAGCCGGAGGGGTAGCGGGCAGGTCGGGGGTATTGGGCCTAGCGGTGGGGAGGGGGGCCGGACCCCCCCCTCCCTCACCTGGGTCCCCCGATCTGCGCTCCTCTCCAGACTGTAATTAGGAAGCTGCTGCCAGATCGTAAGAGGCACGGGCGGGGAGGACTCACCTTATCCGCGTTCCATCGTGCGCTCCACTGACGTCGCTTCCTGCATCGCCGTCCGCTTACAATACACTCGGCGGGTGCCGCCCTTAGAAGTTTGCCGCCTGAGGCAAATGTTTCACCCCGCCTCATGAGCGGGCCGGCCCTGGGTGGGGCCCAAAACTTCACTTCCATACAGTAGGATTAGGGTGATGATACTGTCAAATACTTTCAGCCAGACCTTTACTTGTGGTTTGAGGTGGTACAGTTCTTTCCTGATAGCATAGAACGTTCGGCATGCTTTGGCTTTTAGGGACTCCAAGGCTGACTTAAGGCTTCCTGATTGGTTGATTTCCACACCAAGGTAGGTATACTTATCAGTTCTGCTGATTTCACAGTCATTGAGTGTAAAGGATGGGCTCTGGGCTGACCTGTTTTTCCTCTGGAATACCATGGTTTTGGTTTTCTTTGGATTAATGGGGAGTGCCCATGTTGTGCTAAATTTCTCCAGGATTTTCAGGCTGTCTTGTAGGCCTTCTTCAGTTGCTGACAGCAATAGGAGGTCATCTGCGTACAGTAAGAACTTCACTGTTGTGTCATGTATTGCGAGTCCTGGTGCTGGTGAGGCCTCTAGGGCAGAGGCCAATTTATTGATATATATGTTGAAAAGTGTTGCAGCCCTGTCTTACCCCCCGGCCCTGGGGGAAGAAAGGTGTTCTTTTCCCATTCACTTTCACACTGCACTTATTCCCAGTGTATGAGCTCTTGATGACATCATATGTTTTCCCTCCTATTCCACTCTCTAGGAGTCTCAGGAACAAACCTGGGTGCCACACTGAGTCAAAAGCCTGTTTAAAGTCCACAAAGCAGGCAAATATTTTTATCTTCCTTCATCTGTGTACATGGTGCTTGATAAAGGCCCACACACACATCAGATTTTTTTAAACGACGGGTCGTTTGGACGTCCCGTCGTTCAGTCGTTCGGACACCAAATTGGGCGTGTGTACTGGCGAATCGCTCAAAACTAGTCTTATCAGCTGAACGACGGACTGTACACACGCCCGATTTGGCGTCCGAACGACTGAACGGCAGGACGTCCAAACGACCCATCGTTTAAAAAAATCCGACGTGTGTATGGGCCTTAAGGGTGTGCAGGTTCTAGATATGGTCTGTGGTGCGATGGTTCGGTACAAATCCTGCTTGACTTTTACTGGGAACATTGTGCTGGGTGAGAAAGGTGAGGATTCTCTTATTCAGGATGCTGTTGAACAGTTTTCCCAGTGTGCTGCTCACACAGATGCCTCTGTAGTTGGCTGGGTCATAGCGATCTCCATTTTTGTAAATCGGAGTTATGAGTTCTTCATTCCAGACTTCAGGAAAGTGACCAGAGTACAGGGCCAGATTGAATAGTTTCCATATTGCTGCATGGATTTTTGGGGAGCCAGATATGATCATTTCTGATAGGATTCCATCTGTGCCGCTAGCTTTTTTTCCTTGCATGAGTTGTATCTTCTCTTTTATTTCCTCCAATGTGAAAGGTGTATGTAGTGGGTTTTGAAAAACTTTCACCTTCTCCTCCATGTTCTTTAATTTGTTGATTATTTGTGCGTGTTGTGGGCTGAGTTTGTTTATAGGAATATCTCTGTATAGGTATTTGAAGTATTGTAGCCAGGCTTGGCCATTTTGGATGTGTTGGTTATTTTGTTTGGGTTTTTTGCCAATTTGTTTCCAGGCCTCCCAAAAGGAGTTGTCTTGCAGAGATTCTTCAAGTCGACTTTCAATGTGGTTTTGTTTTTTCTTTTTGAGAGTCACTTTATATTGGCGTTGGATGGTATCATGTGCCTCTCTCAATTCTAAGTTATATTTGGATACCTGTGTTTTTTGTTTGATATTGCACGTAAGTTGTTTCTTAATGACCTGAAATCACTGTCAAACCATTTATTTGTGTTTTTCTTTGATGCTCTCTTTTGGGTGGTCCTTCTTATTTCAGCCATTTTTGCAATGGTGTGTAATATTTGGTTGAGGTCAGGGGTCAAGTCGGGTGTGAACGCAGGTGGACGACGTCCACCTGCTTTTTTCAGAGGGTGGATGACGTCCACCCTAGTATGTGTGGAGAGGGAGCGATCATGGGCACAGCATGGAAGGGGGACATCTTCCCCCCCCCCTCACTTTGGGGCTCCCCCTTCCTCACTCCCCCACCCCTCCCCCCCCAGAGAAAAATTGCGGCTGGCAGTGGGCGGGACTTACCTCCATCTCGTTCCAAGTGCCGGGTAAGTAGTGATGTCGGGTAAATTTGAGCCGGTTCTTTCCTGTGAGTTGAGTGATCCAACTCATCACACTGAACCGAATCAGGTCAGTGGATGAGACAGGAACTGCAGCTGAACACAGTGTGCAGCTGCAGTTCCTGTCCCATCCACTGAACTGATTCGGGGACATATACTGGGGACACCAATACACCTAGCTACATATACTGGGGACACCTATTGTGAGAAAACGCGGAAGAGCCGCCGCGTGTGCTCAGAACAAGGCGGCTGATTCCGCATCTAACGCGGCGGTTTTCACGCGTAGGCCTACATCTGCTAGTATGGCTGAACGCGGAGAAACCGCCGCATGCCCTGATAGCTGTGCGGCTGGTTCCGCGTCCAGCGCGGCGGGTGGTACACAACACATGTCTGGTGTGGCTGGGACTGATAGTCCACACAGGTTCAGAAGGACGCGCGCGCGCGCTGAGAGGCAGAACTTTTATGACAGCCAGAAGGGAGTCAGCTGACCAAGCCGGTCAGCTGACGATTCAACCAGTTCCCATTGGTCCAGCACTTAGGGGAGGCGCTGGAGAGCGCTGTGCTATATATACCGGGTGCTGGTCATTCACTGGTTGTCTGTCGTTGCGATCACTACGTGAAAGCACTCAGACCTTTCTGTCAGAATCTGTGTTACCATTCTGTTATACTTCAGACTAGTTCCAGGGTGTTGATGATCACGGACCTCACACCCAAGATTAGGGACTTGTGTTACCATTCTGTTATACTTCAGACTAGTTCCAGGGTGTTGATGATCACGGACCTCACACCCAAGATTAGGGACTTGTGTTACCATTCTGTTATATGTCAGACTAGTTCCAGGGTGTTGATGATCACGGAGCTCACACCCAAGACTAGGCATTGTTTATTATCTGTTATGACTTTCTGCTTTCCTGACCACTCTTCTGTTCACTGATTCGGTACCTCGCATATCTGATACTCTGTTGCCAGACCCTGCTAGCCTTGGATACCGAATCAGCCTTCTGTCTATGTACTTTATCTGACCGTGTGTTGCCGACCTGGCCTGGCCGACCTCGAGAGCTATCTCTCTCATTAAGAGATAGTCTCCAGATCAGACAGTGACATCCACCATCGGGTGTCACTCACCTTCTGGCCCTTCATACCTCGAGCCTGACTCCACCCCTTGGAGAGTCTCAGGCTGCTGGAAGGCTTCTGTGTCCTCAAGTGCAGTATTGCTACACTGCCTTGGATCACCTGCTCAGCAGGTGCATTACTCAAAGTATTACTGTTACACTAAACACTCATATCACTCAGGTGTCCAGAGGTTAGTAATATATCTGATTATCGGTGATACTGCAGATCATCAATAATCGGATATATATCTGTATTTTTGGTGATACTGAAGATCACCAATAATCAGACCCTCTCTGCGTTACACAGATCGTTACACCTATACACCTAGCTACATATACTGGGGACACCTATACACCTGGCCACATTTTCTGGGGACATCTATACACCTGGCCACCTATTCTGGGGAGATTATACACCTGGCTACCTATTATAGGGACAACTATAGTCATGGCTACTTATACTGGGGACACCTATAGACCTGGCTACCTATGTTGGGGGTACCTATTTTGGGGGAACTGCTGTCAGATTATCTGTATTTTTGAGGAACCACTGTTAAAGGGGAACTTCAGCCTAAACAAACATACTGTCATTAGTTATGTTAATTAGAATAGATAGGTAATATAATATCTTACCCACCCTGTTTTAAAAGAACAGGCAAATGTTTGTGATTCATGGGGGCTGCCATCTTTGTCATGGGGGCAGCCATCTTTTTGGTTGAAAGGAGGTGACAAGGAGCAGGAGACACAGTTCCAACTGTCCTGTGTCCTGATAACCCCTCCCAGCTGCACACGCTAGGCTTCAAATGTCAAATTTAAAATGTAAAAAAAAATAATTTGCACCAAAACAGCAGAACAAGAGCAACAACATCAGAAATCCCATCATGCTTTGCACAGCATCAGGGGAAAAAAGCCCGGGCAGTTTTCTTCTGTGCAGCTAAAAATGAGGCTTGGATAAGAGAAACAAAGTTCTGATGCTGTGAAACTGTTAAAGAAACACCAAGCCTTTTCAGTGCTGCGGAGTCAATTTTTAGTCCGGAGGTTCACTTTAACATATTAAGTGTATTTTGGGGAACAGCTGCCAGAAAATCTAACAGAAAAATCTAACAGAAGAATCTAACAGAAAATTGTATGGTGTATTCCCAGCATAAGGTAGTAGTGTGGTAGACTATGCCATCAGTGACATGGATCCTGCAACCATTCGTGCCTTCATAGTTACCCCACAATCACATCTGTCAGATCACAACCAAATCCTACTACATGAAGGGTGGTAAGATTGGTCTGTGATCTTTCATTTTCAAAAGACTATGGTCTGATGTGTGTATGTGGCCTTAGTCTTATGCGGCCTCCTTAAAGGGGAACTGAAGAGAGAGGTATATGGAGGCTGTCATGTTTATTTCCTTTTAATCAATACCAGTTGCCTGGCAGCCCTGCTGGTCTATTTCTCTGCAGTAGTATCTGATTAAAACCAGAAACAAGCATGCAGCTAGTCTTGTCAGATCAGACTTATAAGTCTGAACCACTGAAACACCTGATCTGCTGCATGCTTGTTCAGGGGCTATGGCTAATAGTATTAGAGGCAGAGGATCAGCAGGGCTGCCAGGCAACTGGTATTGTCTAAAAGGAAATAAACATGACAGCCTCCATATACCTCTCTCTTCAGTTCCCCTTTAAACAGCCTGGAGATAAGGAAGGCTGCTATTCAGCCAACAATAAAGTAAGAGAGCTTTTTAACTTCAGTATTGATATTTGGCTTCCTTCCACACTGTTTAACACAGGGGAACATAGATTAAAATTTGTTGTTTTTGCCTGAGAGTTACTCTTTAAGGCCCGTTCACATTAGCGGTCGCCGTCCGGAATCGCCGTGCCGGAGCCGGACCGCATGC
Organism: Hyperolius riggenbachi; assembly: GCF_040937935.1. Taxonomy (NCBI): domain Eukaryota; kingdom Metazoa; phylum Chordata; class Amphibia; order Anura; family Hyperoliidae; genus Hyperolius; species Hyperolius riggenbachi. The sequence goes on from NC_090655.1 coordinate 184,976,759, forward strand.
GGAATGGACGCACGGCATAGCAATGAAAGTCTATGCGTCCGTTCACATGCGTCCGTTTCGTCCGGACCAGAGCCGGACCGGATCCGGACTCCGGCATAAGATCCAACATGCGCTATTTTTTGGTCCGGCTCCTCCGGCAGACGTATCCGGAGCGGAGCCTGACTGTTGCATCCGGCCAATACAAACTAATGAGAAACGGAGAGCGCACAACACACTGGCTATAAAAACCGGACGTTCTACCCCACTTCCTATGCTTTTTCTATGGTATAGTGGCCATTTTGGATGGGGACCACATGGGCCCAGCGTTCACAGAGTGGAGCAGCAGCGATTTCATGCTGGAGCTCTTTGGCAGCAACATGTCTGATGATATGTCTGATAACGAGGAGGTGAGGCACTACACAGCAGAAGACCTCATCCTACAGGTGCAGCAGATACCAGCCCTGTGGGACAAGGGGGATGCGGACCACAGCAACGTAAAGAAATGCAGAGACCTGTGGAAAAAAATTGCCAAGCTGTACGTGGAGGGCTTTGAAAACATGAGCCGCAAACAGCAAGCCACAGAGGGTATGTTGACTAGAAGTGTTTGGGGGGGCTTGTGGTTTTGTTTGCTTGTGATGTATTCCACTTTTGCTATTGATTTGTGTCACCCATGTGTTGCCCATCCACCCGTGGCCCACCCACCTGTTCCCCACCCACCTGTACCCCACCTGTGATGTATCCCACCCACCTGTGATGTATCCCACCCACCTGTACCCCACCTGTGATGTATCCCACCCACCTGTACCCCACCTGTGATGTATCCCACCCACCTGTGATGTATCCCACCCACCTGTACCCCACCTGTGATGTATCCCACCCACCTGTGATGTATCCCACCCCCCTGTGATGTATCCCACCCACCTGTACCCCACCTGTGATGTATCCCACCCACCTGTGATGTATCCCACCCACCTGTACCCCACCTGTGATGTATCCCACCCACCTGTACCCCACCTGTGATGTATCCCACCCACCTGTGATGTATCCCACCCACCTGTACCCCACCTGTGATGTATCCCACCCACCTGTGATGTATCCCACCCACCTGTGATGTATCCCACCCACCTGTACCCCACCTGTGATGTATCCCACCCACCTGTGATGTATCCCACCCACCTGTGATGTATCCCACCCACCTGTACCCCACCTGTGATGTACCCCACCTGTGATGTATCCCACCCACCTGTACCCCACCTGTGATGTATGCCACCCACCTGTGATGTATCCCACCCACCTGTACCCCACCTGTGATGTATCCCACCCACCGGTGATGTATCCCACCCACCTGTGATGTATCCCACCCACCTGTACCCCCTCTGTGATGTATCCCACCCACCTGTGATGTATCCCACCCACCTGTGATGTATCCCACCCACCTGTACCCCACCTGTGATGTATCCCACCCACCTGTGATGTACCCCACCTGTGCACATAAAACATACACAATGACCAATTATTAAACAATAATTTATTTTAAAAAATTAACACATTTTAAATCACTTAAAAACTTTAAACTACAAAATATACACATTTCAACAAAACATATTAAAAACCAAATATTCACCCTCGTCCTGGTGGTGTGTTAAAATAAAGTCTCAGTCGGTCCCTGTTCCGCAGTGACACTACCCTTGGCCTGGTTGCATACCTCCTCAGGGGCATTAGTGGAAGCACATTCGGGGGTTCCGGAGTCTCTCTTTCCTCCTGCCGCACAAAGTTGTGGAGGATGCATGCTGCCTTCACCACGACAACTGCGTTGGCCAGTTTCAGCAGCATGGGCGTGTGGAACACCCTCCACTTTGACACCAGGATCCCAAATGTGCACTTCACCATTCTCCTTGCACGGCTCAACCGAGCATTGAAGTGTAGCTGGCTGGCATCAAGTCCCCTGTCTGGGTACGGCCGCATTACATGGTCGGACAGGGCGAAGGCCTCGTCCCCCACAAACACATAGGGGTAGGCCGGTGCCCTTGTCCCAGGCCAGGGTCTGTCACGGGGGAGACGCAGTCTGCCTTCCTCCATCAGCCGGCAAAGGGTCGTACGCTGGAAGATTCCAGAGTCATTGGAACTACCGTACGACCCCACATCCATGTACATAAACTTGTAGTCCGCATCTGCCACTGCCATTAGAACAATGCTAAAGTATTTTTTATAGTTGAAATAATGGCTGCCACTCCCCACGGGTTTCTGAATCCGGATGTGTTTCCCATCCAGTGCGCCAACACAATTAGGAAACTTGCACTCGGTCCAGAAGCCCTGGGCGATCTCCTCCCATTTCTTGGTGTCTGGCACTGGCATGTATCTGGCCCTCAGTCGCGTCCAAATGATCCTCGAAGTCCTCACGACGAAGCCTCCCACCGTGCTCTTGTCACATGTAGCGATGTATAGGTTTGTCCAGTTGCCATGTACCTACAAGAGAAATAATCAAAATCAATTTTTCATGTCGTTACAGGAGAAAGGTTCAAGACAAGGTGGCGCAATATGCGGGATGCCTACGTAAAATTTCTACGCAGGAAAGCAATTGCCGAAAGAAGTGACAGTGGCGGCGGAAAGCGCCCAAAGGACTACCAATTCGCCAAGCAATTAACTTTCCTAAATGCAAGCGTGGAACCTAGACAGTAAGTACCACTACTGTGGGCCGGAACTGAGAACTCATTGTACCAGATAACTACCATGACTTCGGCCATGTATTGCTAAAACTGGCCTCAATTCCCATGGCTTTAGCAAACTTTTCTCAAATGCTTTATCAAACGTTTGCAACCTTTAAAACGGTTGATAAAGTGTTTGATAAGTGTTTGCTAGCTCTGTGTTTTGACGCCACATGCTGTTTGGCAAGCCAATAAATATTGTTTTTATCTACAGGACTGAAGACAATTTGGAGCAAGAGGAACCGACCGAGGAGGCACGCTTCAGCAGTGAGGAGAGCTTGGTGGATGATGAGGTCACCGATGTGACATATTACCCCGAGGAGAGGAGTAGGAGGAGGGAGTCCTTCCCTGTCGAAGCTCTCGACATTGAGGTTGACTTGGGCGAAGAGAGCTGTGATTTGGAGGTTGCAGGACCGAGTGTGGCAGAAGCTGCACCTCCACAATCGACCGGTATGGAAGCTCCAGGGGACCAAGAGCAAAGAGAGGAGCACAGAGAGACTGCAGCACAACCAGCGCGCAGGGCAACCCCTACGCAAGCCAGAGGACGGGAAGATGCTACCACCCCACCACTGAGGCGTCGAAGTGCCCTCCCCCCAACAAGAAGAGAGACAGAGTCCGAGATGTCCGGGGCTGTCTCCGGACTTCTCGGGATTCTGTAGAGCCACCAAACGCTCATAACCCGGCAGTTGCAAGATGGGGACAGGGGCCATATCATGGAGCAGTACAAGGCCCACATCAGTTCACTGCAATGTGAGCTCGAAGCTGTACATGGGCACTACAGGGACGAGCTTAAAATGATGCATGAGATGCACAGAGGAGAAATCGACCAACTGCGTGCGCAGCATTATCAGTCGGTGGGCCAGCTGCAGAACATGATGCAGCAAATGCATCAACAAAGTAAGGAACTGAAATTGCAGGCACACCCGTGTTTTCACACTGTGATGTCTCTACTACCGTATTTGGAAAAGGTGCCTTCCAAAACATGATGGCGTGCCATTCAACTTTGCTGGAGGCGATCAAACAACACATGGACACGCCATTGCTACAACCACCAACTTTTAGACCCCCACAACCTACAGTGGTGCCCCCCTGGCAATCTTCATCACAGATGTACACTGGCTACAGAGGCAGTCAATACGGACCGCCGCTGTCAGGGTCCAGCTCATCCACGACCAGCACCCAAGAAAGTCCGGATTTCCAGGCAGCAACTCCCACCTTCTCTAGTAGTGGTGTCGATACAATTTGAAAAAAACAGTCATATTGTTCCTGGACATGCTCCTCTGAATCCCTCCGAACCTCGGAGGAAGGATACCATCCCAGGGCTTTTTAGCCCAACCTTTTCCCTGCCCCATCTCCTTAAACCAAGGTTCAGAGGTGTTCAGATGACCATGTCAGGGTACTTTTGTTTTTGCTGGACTTGAACTTTAGGGCCTGGTGTCCCCGAAAGACACTACCTGGGTCACAACCTTGTGCCTGTTGCACTGCACCTGTAGTCCTGCACCTGTGCCTTTGGTTCCTCTTGCTCCTTACTTTGTTGTTGTTCCTAACCACTTGCACATGACCCTTGGAACCATGGATGAAGGACACCTTGACTGGTCGGTGAGAGGCCTAGCCTTTTCACTGACCTGTGTCCTTGATCCATGGCTCAGAGGGTCATGTGCCAGTGGTTAGGTTTTGGAAGCACTAATTTAGGGCCTGGTGTCCCCGAAAGACACTACCTGGGTCACGACCTTGTGCCTGTTGCACTAGACCTGTAGTCCTGCACCTCTGCCGTCGGTTCCTCTTGCTCGTCACTTTGTTGTTGTTCCTAACCACTTACACAAGACCCTTGGAACCATGGATGAAGGACACCTTGACTGGTCGGTGAGAGGCCTAGCCTTTTCACTGACCTGTGTCCTTGATCCATGGCTCAGAGGGTCATGTGCCAGCGGTTAGGTTTTTAAAGCACTTTAATTTTAGGGACTGGTGTCCCCAAAAGACACTTGGGCAGCTATGCCCTGCAACTCTTCCCGCACAAAGTTGGTGGTTGGTGTTCCTCAACACTGACCGGGCTATACCATAGAAATGTTATTTAAGTTTTGTCTTCCATGTTGGTAGAATATTTTCATGTTGAAAAGGTTAATAATTGTTTTTTAAAATAAAAAAAAAATTTGTTTTTACATACCTCAGTGTGATGAGTAGTTGTTCTTGTGGTGTGACTGCTCTCCTGAACGTGGTATCCTTCTTCCTTAGGTCATCCTTCACCATCTCCAAGAGGGTATCAAACCTGTCAGGAGATGGAAAGGAAGAAGCTGTAAAGTATGTTGTGGGACAAGGTGTTGGGTGGAGGATGGGGAGGTGTGTTTACAGAGGTTTGGGAGTGTTGTGGAGGGTGGGGATGTAGTGTATAGCTAGGTATACAGGGGTGTGGGGGTCAGGGTGGTGTGTTTAGCTAGGTATACAGGGATGAGGTGTTGTGGGGGTGAGGGTGGGGTGTTTAGGGATGGTGGGGGTTGGTGTATTTAGGCCTAGATACTTACAGGGGAATAGACACCTGAGTGTAGCTGTAGAACTTCTGTGGGTGTCGTCTGAGGTCTCGGTAGAGGGCCTGGAACTCTCCCTTCCTCTGCCTCCTGGCTAGTAAAGGGTGCACCCACCATCTCCTGCGAGGAGCACGCCTTCTCCCCACATAGTAGTAGGTGAACAACAGGAAGGAGAGAATTCCCAGGTAATACGAGTAAAAAATGACTGGATCCATGGTCCCAACTGCAGTCTCTGTATCCACGGATGGTCTCCACACATCCACCTGTCTCCAACAATGACCCCAGAGCTTCTGCTGACCTCCCAGACCCCAGGTATTTATACAGGTTGTTATCTCTTTAAGAAACCGGATCCGGACCGCAACCGTGTTCATACCGCACGGAAAACGGATGCAAACGGACCGGATCCGGATACGAACCGTACGGATCAGGTCCGGTCCGGATCCGGTGCGGTCCGGACATCCGTTCCGGTTTTTACAAAACCGCAAGTGTGAACGGGGCCTAAGGGCTGGTGCACACCAAAAACCGCAAGCAGATCCGCAAAACGCTAGCGTTTTTTGAACCGCTTAGTGTCATTTTGATGGCGCGTTTTTGGGGCGTTTTGCGTTTTTCCTGTAAAGAGGTAGAAAGACCTTAAACAAAGGGTTAAAGTGCAATATATTGATGACACATGTGAAGCACATTGAGCAATTGAAATCAAAAACCCAATATAAAAAGGGTGGGGTCCTTAACAACATTGTGGGTTAGTTCAGGAGAGGTGACACTGTGGTTTGGAGAGAAGAGTGACTTGTTTTTGAAAATGTTTCCTGATGTGCTGTTATTGCTCTGTGTAGCAGCATATATGAGACGTAGGCCAAGGACAAGGAGATACTAGATGCATCCCATGCTACAAGAGCGGCGCCGGAAGGGTCAATTTAGGACTCTATATAGAGATTTGAGGCAACATCCAGACAAGTTTTTTGGCTACACCCGCATGTCTGTGTCCAGGTAAGAATACTTGTCACTTATCTTTATCATGGGGCTAAGTATTTTGGGGAGGAATGAATTTGGATGCACTTTTTGGCCCTTAGTTAACTGTGTTTGACTCACTGGCGAACTCAGGGGGCTATTCCGGGTGTCTGGAACCTCCCCCCTGCACTGAGCTGTGTATTCAGCCAGGGAAGCCCACATAATATAAACAGCCTCATTCTCCCTCCCTTCTTACTTCTGGTGCCTCCCTCCAGCTAATAGAATGAGAGAGGCAGCCGAGCTTCCCTCACAACCCTCACAAGAAGATGCAGCCTGCAGTGAGAGAATGTTGATTATGGAGTCCTGGACTCTCCACAGCACAGAAGTGTCAGACATGATGAAATTAGAGTGCAGGCAAGCTGGTAAATATGCACAGCATGATGCAGAGCTTGCCTGGACTCAGGGTCTGTGGGCAAACATCTGTCTGGTCTCTCCCCATTGTTATAATGACTGCATGTGTGGATAAGGTGTGGATAACAAGCTGAAAAGTTTTTGACAGTCCCTAGACTCCAGGAGGGCTTCTTTCTGACTTGTGTGAGAGACTGACAGGGACAGGAGTCCGATTACAGGCAAGTAGCCTGTGTGATGTGGGGCTTCAATACAGATAAGTTCTCTGCTCCATCTCAGGCTATTCTCAATTTCTCCACTCCTCTCTCTGGGCTAGTGCACGCCAAAATGACAATAGCAATCGCTAGCAATTTGTGAGTGTGATTTTGTGAAGTGATTTTCAGAGCGATTTTTGAATGAATTGCTCAAAAACATGCTACATGCAGTATACCTGCGATTTTGAAAAAATCACAACGCTGCTGTGGGAACACCCACATAGGGTAACATTAGCCAAGCGCTTTTCAAATCACTGTTGATTTGAAAAACGCTCAGAAGCACTCTTGGTGTGCACCAGCCTCCTTCATTCACCTTTGTTTCCCTCTTCCCCTAGAGCTGGCTGTGTGTTCTTGTCTTACAGGAAAGCTAAATAAAAGTGCAATCCTGGTGAGGCAAAATATTATTATTTAGTATTTATATAGCGCCGCCATCTTCCGCAGATGCATATATCCCTGCATCATATGGGTATCGCTTGCGCTATGTGAAACTATGTAGCATATTCCACTGAATTGTCCAAACTCTATCTCCTGTTCCTCTCTTGGGGAGTTGTTCCAGCGCTGTACCCCGTTCACATTTGCTGCTACCAGAAGCCCTCAGAAACACTCGTGTCCTTGAGTACTTCCAAAGATAGGCAGCTCCGTAATACGCCAGCGCACTTTTGTGCATGGGCAGTATGGAGCGACCTGTATTCGGAAGCACTCGGGACATACGTGCTTCTGGACCTTTCAGGAACCCCCCCCCTTAAAAATCCTGCGTTTGCCCCTGTGACTGAAAACAGAAATACAACACTTTAATCAATCAGGTGTATACATGAGCTAACCAAATAACTGTGATACTTGATCCTGGTGTGTTATGTATTCAATGCATAAGGCCTCCATCTCATTTTCCGATTGAAGTAATTACTATAGTATATATCCATAGTTTACCCATAACATTTGGAGCATATTATGACCTTACATACTCCTGGTGCATACTTCATTAAAGTGATTCTGTAACAAAAATTACAACGTTTTTTCTACCATCCTACAAGTTCCTAAACCTATTCTAATGTGTTCTGGCTCACTGCAGCACTTTGTACTATTACAGTCTCTGTAATAAATCAATGTATCTTTCCCCTGTCAGACTTGTCGGCCTGTGTCTGGAAGGCTGCCAAGTTCTTCAGTGCTGGTCTGTTCCTCTATGCACACTCTAGTGTGTGTTTTATTTACATAAGCCAGCAGCTTCTCTGCTATCTTATCAGTAATAGAAGAGAGCTGGATAAAAATCCTCCTCTGTGAAAGTAGCTGGCTGACACATACTGAGGGATTACAAACACCGGCACAGACAGAGCTGTCTGCAGGAACCCTGTAATGTTCAGTGCATGAGAGAAGAAGGGGACAGAAGGTAAACACACAAATGATCTTTTGAGATTCAAAAGGAAAGCTGTATACAGCCTGCTTATGTATGGATGTATTTTCTATGTGTGGACATATTGTACATCAATCTACTTCCTGTTTTGGTGGCCATTTTGTTTGTTTATAAACAAACTTTTTAAAACTGTTTTTGACTACTTTTAATGCGGCGGGGAGCAGCGAAATTGTGACAGAGGGTAATAGGAGATGTCCCCTAACACACTGGTATGTTTACTTTTGTGCGATTTTAACAATACAGATTCTCTTTAAGTATATGACTGTCAGGCAACAATCAGCATATGGGACACAGTAATGAAGCAATGTTTGAACAAAATCTTTAGCTTTAATGTTTTGTTCTTCTGGGCAAATAAGATTTTGGACATGTGTTGTCCATACTTTGCTTTCAGCAACAAAAGTAATATGTCACAAATGAAAAATGTTTCTTTAACAAACAACAGTCGATCTGAACATAAGCATGCTATCTTTTCCAGTTTTGATGTCCTTTTATCCAAACTGAAGGATGCCCTTCAACGACAAGACACAAACTTTCGCCTAGCAATCACACCAACTGAGCGACTCCTCATAACATTGAGGTAATGTAAAATAAGGTCCAAATCTGACCATTTAACAATAAAAAAAAAAAAAAAAACTAGTCATGTTGTGATAGCAAATCACACATACTACCAGGGCCCTGATTGTAAGCATGTATACCTGATTCAGCATTTGTATGAGCCTGGCTGTGCGATGTTAAATCAGTGTACACTGAAGAGTCACTGTGCATAGATGATGTTTGAAATCGCATACCTTGATCAGGGCGCTGAGGTGGAGGCATAGAGTAATGAGGCTGTTGACCATATGGCATGTTTTGCATATGCATTGGTGGGTAATGCGGTGGCTCATAACTACGTTGCATATGGTAAGAGAGTTGTGGGTGTGCATTATATTGGTGACTAGAAGCAGGCAGGTGTGGTTGCTGCAAGTAGTTGTGCACATTGTCATCTGCACGGCTCTCAGGTACTAAGAATCTCCCCAGGGTCTCAGAGATGGCATGTCTGGCTGCCCATTGCTTATCAGGAGGCACTTTTTGTAATAATGGCACCAAACTTAAAAGATACTGTGTGCATGGCTCTTTAAGTTGTTTCATTTCATCCTCTCGCTTCTCCATATGATCAACAGCCTTTTCTATAGAACTAATCAGCTTCTGGTCGTATTCAGCCCTGCTCATACCTCTTCCTATTCTCCTGCCTTGTGTAGCTAGCCTCACACCTCTACTACACCTGAGAGTTGTGCGTGTCCGACTACTCGCTGGGCTGTGTGGTGTGTGATCTGGTGTAATAGAGTCACTGTCTTCCACTGTAGCGGTGTCAACATCCTGTGTAGTGATTTCTTCCACTTCAACATCACTGTTGCTGTTCGGTGGCACCTCTACATCGTCCTCCTCAGGATCAGGTGGTAGGCTATCTTCAGTTCTTTGGTAAGGGAAAAGCACAACATTAGTTCATGGAATAGTGACCATGGATGTCACAGCAAATATATTCGCACAATGCGATGCATTCTTTCATTGCAAAACAATAGCAGTAGCCTGTCTATTTTTCCCATAATTTGTGTACATAGCTTTTAGGCACAGCCCCTGATCAAGCATAGAGCAAAACTGGCCTGAGTAAACTAGCAATGATTTATGTAGATGTGTGTTACAGATGTGTGATGCAGACACTACTGCAGCCAAACATATAAACAGCACTGTCAGGCAACTGTTATGTTGGGTAAGGAACAGTCCAGATTCCTGTCATGTAATAATCACTTTAAACAGGACCTATGCCATCCTTACATTAAGCTACGTCCCCCAATATATTTGGTAGAGTGATGGCAGATGATGCGTTAAACACTACTTAATTGCATTCTGGGGCTACTCCTTCCTTCACTGTTCTATTGGCGAAGTTGACAAACATTGCAATAGGTTAACATTTACGCCATACTTACTCAGGCTGTTCATGATGTTTTCGTAGAAATTCTAATATGCCACAATATTTGTATTTTGTTCGCTGCGAACTTCCAGACCCACTTTTTGATTCATGGTATTGCTTTTCTATCTCCTTTTTGTAACTGTCTCTGACCGACTTCCATCTTGTCTGCAGGAGGCCAACTAGGAATAAAAATAAACATACATGTTATTTCTTTTCTTTTGCAGATTTCTGGCAACAGGGCATTCATATGCAGCACTTCATTACCAATTCCTCATGGGAAGAAGTACAATCCGATACTTAGTTTTGGACACCTGCAAATTGATCTGGAAAGTACTGCAACCGGAATTTATGCCAACTCCTGACGTACCTATGTGGGAGGCTAACATGCAGCTTTTTTGGGAAAAACATGATTTCCCTAACTGCCTTGGAGCAGTGGATGGGAAACATGTCAGACTGGTTATGCCTGCATTCACTGGCAGTCTGTATTACAATTATAAGAAATTCTTTTCACTTGTGCTCATGGCTGTGGTGGATCCTAATTTGAAATTTATCTATGTGGATGTTGGCGCTTACGGAAGTTCCCATGATTCCTCAGTCTTCCAGCACAGTCGATTTGGCTTGAAGCTTCGCACAGGCCAGATGACTTTACCACCACCACGCCCCTGGCCTGACACTCTAGAACCACCTTACCCCTCTGTGTTTGTGGCTGATGAGGCTTTTGCACTGTCTCAACATGTTATGAGACCGTATGCACAGAGAGATATGACTCATAAAGAACTAGTCTTTAATAACCGCCTGACCAAAGCCAGACAAGTAGTAGAATGTGCTTTTGGAATTCTTGCAAACAAATGGCGCATTTATCACACTGCAATAAAAATGCAACCAAAGTATGCTATAACAGTTGTGAAGGCAACATGTATTTTGCATAATTATGTGAGAACACTAGATAGCATGACCATAGAGGAGGAAGAGGGGGATATTTCAAACAGTGCTCTTGTAACGTTACCACCAGCTACTTTACGTGGTCCCATTTCTGCCATTCAAAACAGAGACAAATTAGCTGATCAGTGGTGCTCACCGCCAGGTCGTGATCACGCTTACGCGTGGATTCACGACCATTTTGACGCATTCCGCCTCGGACACGCTAAGCCGTGAATAGATTTTCAACCACGAAAATCTGCTTCGGCTTCGCGTGAATGCGGACAGAAATCCGCATTCACGCTCGTGAAACCTGGCGCTGAAGTCGCGGTTAGCGGAAATGCGTCAAACTATGCGGAAGTGACACATTGCAGGCCAATCAGAGGGCCCCAGCCAGGCCCTAGCAACCAATCACAGGAGGGGAGCTATGCCCTCTCCTCCTGAATATAAAGCGGCGGCCATGATGGAAAAGCTCTGTCCTTGCTAGACTGTGGTGCTGAGAGGATTATCTCCAGGCCATTGTTGTTTGAGCAAGTGCATTTATTGTGTTAAAAACAAAGCGTTTTTTTTTGCTAACACTGCTCTTATACTGTACACAGTTAGCTAGTCAGTGAGTGATTGCTGTAGTTAGTTGTAGTCAGTGTAGTGTAGTGGGAGTGTGGGAGTCTAGTGATTATTTAACTGTGTGTAGTGCAGGCAGGTTCAGTGCTGCAGTGTAGTCAGTGTAGTGGGAGTGGGGATTATCTGTGTGTAGTGCAGGCAGGCAGGTTAGTGCAGCTGCAGTGTTCACTTGTATATTCCAGTGACAGTTATACACTTGTACTATTTGCAGGCAGCCAGTCACACCGCCGGCGCCGCCACTCTCTGCCAGCGGTGTTCATTCATTCTGTCAGTGACCTTGTGCCGTGCCCAGTGCCCACTGCTCGCTCGCTGGCATATAAGCATCTCATTACACACTTGTATATTATTTCAGTGACAGTTATACACTTCACTTGTACTATTTGCAGGCAGCCAGTCACACCGCCGGCACCGCCACTCTCTACCAGCGCTGTTCATTCATTCTGTCAGTGACCTTGTGCCGTGCCCAGTGCCCACTGCTCGCTCGCTGGCATATAAGCATCTCATTACACAGTGTGACATCCTTGTGTGCCCACTGCATCCTTCAGTGACCTAGTTGTATATCCAGTGCCCACTGCTGTGCCCACTGCATCCTTCAGTGACCTAGTTGTATATCCAGTGCCCACTGCTGTGCCCACTGCATCCTTCAGTGACCTTGTACTGTGCCCACTGCATCCTTCAGTGACCTAGTTGTATACCCTGTGCCCACTGCATCCTTCAGTGACCTTGTACTGTGCCCAGTGCCCACTGCATCCTTCAGTGACCTAGTTGTATATCCAGTGCCCACTGCTGTGCCCACTGCATCCTTCAGTGACCTTGTACTGTGCCCACTGCATCCTTCAGTGACCTTGTACTGTGCCCACTGCATCCTTCAGTGACCTAGTTGTATATCCAGTGCCCACTGCTGTGCCCACTGCATCCTTCAGTGACCTTGTACTGTGCCCACTGCATCCTTCAGTGACCTAGTTGTATATCAGTGACCTATCCAGTGCCCACTGCATCCTTCAGTGACCTTGTACTGTGCCCAGTGCCCACTGCATCCTTCAGTGACCAAGTTGTATATCCAGTGCCCACTGCTGTGCCCACTGCATCCTTCAGTGACCTTGTACTGTGCCCACTGCATCCTTCAGTGACCTAGTTGTATATCCAGTGCCCACTGCTGTGCCCACTGCATCCTTCAGTGACCTTGTACTGTGCCCACTGCATCCTTCAGTGACCTAGTTGTATATCCAGTGCCCACTGCTGTGCCCACTGCATCCTTCAGTGACCTTGTACTGTGCCCACTGCATCCTTCAGTGACCTAGTTTTATATCCAGTGCCCACTGCTGTGCCCACTGCATCCTTCAGTGACCTAGTTGTATATCCAGTGCCCACTGCTGTGCCCACTGCATCCTTCAGTGACCTTGTACTGTGCCCACTGCCCACTACATCCTTCAGTGACCTAGTTGTATATCCAGTGCCCACTGCTGTGCCCACTGCATCCTTCAGTGACCTTATACTGTGCCCACTGCATCCTTCAGTGACCTAGTTGTATATCCAGTGCCCACTGCTGTGCCCACTGCATCCTTCAGTGACCTTGTACTGTGCCCAGTGCCCACTGCATCCTTCAGTGACCTAGTTGTATATCCAGTGCCCACTGCTGTGCCCACTGCATCCTTCAGTGACCTAGTTGTATATCCAGTGCCCACTGCTGTGCCCACTGCATCCTTCAGTGACCTTGTACTGTGCCCACTGCATCCTTCAGTGACCTAGTTGTATATCCAGTGCCCACTGCTGTGCCCACTGCATCCTTCAGTGACCTTGTACTGTGCCCAGTGCCCACTGCATCCTTCAGTGACCTAGTTGTATATCCAGTGCTCACTGCTGTGCCCACTGCATCCTTCAGTGACCTAGTTGTATATCCAGTGCCCACTGCTGTGCCCACTACATCCTTCAGTGACCTAGTTGTATATCCAGTGCCCACTGCATCCTTCAGTGACCTTGTACTGTGCCCAGTGCCCACTGCATCCTTCAGTGACCTAGTTGTATATCCAGTGCCCACTGCTGTGCCCACTGCATCCTTCAGTGACCTTGTACTGTGCCCACTGCATCCTTCAGTGACCTAGTTGTATATCCAGTGCCCACTGCTGTGCCCACTGCATCCTTCAGTGACCTAGTTGTATATCCAGTGCCCACTGCTGTGCCCACTGCATCCTTCAGTGACCTTGTACTGTGCCCACTGCATCCTTCAGTGACCTAGTTGTATATCCAGTGCCCACTGCTGTGCCCACTGCATCCTTCAGTGACCTTGTACTGTGCCCACTGCATCCTTCAGTGACCTAGTTGTATATCCAGTGCCCACTGCTGTGCCCACTGCATCCTTCAGTGACCTAGTTGTATATCCAGTGCCCACTGCTGTGCCCACTGCATCCTTCAGTGACCTTGTACTGTGCCCACTGCATCCTTCAGTGACCTAGTTGTATATCCAGCGCCCACTGCTGTGCCCACTGCATCCTTCAGTGACCTTGTACTGTGCCCACTGCATCCTTCAGTGCCGTTGTACTGTGCCTGGTGCATCCTTCAGTGACCTTGTACTGTGCCCACTGCATCCAGTGATTCATTACTAGCAACATGTCTGGCAGGGTTTCGCGGGGTGAGAGAAAAGGGAGTTCAATTGCCTCAGCCACTTCTGGAACTGCTCCACGTCCAGGGAGAGGACGCCCAGCTGTACGTGGTCGTGATGCAGCAGAAAGGGGGGCAGCAAAGCCTGGGCCGAGTCAGCGGACGCCATTGTCCAAATATTTTAAAGTTTCTGGTCCCCATGTGGTGGTTGAGCAAATGGAACCTGACGTACTCATGGACATCATGACTTCCTCCCAGACCTCTACTGTGAGCACCACTCCAAGCAGCAGCCAACGTCCCACGCTTGTTGTGACATCCACCCCAGCACCCACTGGTCAGCAGCCCTCCCAGGATGACAGCGTTCTGTCCCTCAGTCTGGCATCTGGGAACCTGCTGATGCAAGAAGCTCAGGACTTACTGGGGACTGATGTGGCAGAGATTGAGATCAGGCCACAATCACAAGCGTTGTTGAGTTCTGGTGATGAAGAAGAGGGGTCTGTGTCTGGGGATGTAGGGACAGAAGAGGAGGCGGGGGAGTCAGAGGAAGAGCTGGATTATGATGATGCTGCTGATGATGACGAAGTTGTGGACCCTAACTATGCGCAGCCTGCTGAGTCCGGGGAAGAATGGTCAGAGCAGGATGACGAGTCACCTCGGCCTAGGCAAGGATATCGCCATATGTCGGGCAGGGGCATCGGCAGCAGTGGGCGTGGAGGAAGTAGACAGGACACTGCTTCAGCCGGCACCACCACCATGCAACCCCCGGCAACTACTACCACACATTGTTCCGCTGCACCCTCTGCTAGTGGGGGCCGCAGTAAATTAAAGTCACCAGTGTGGGATTGCTTTGAGGAATGTACTGATGACAAAAGGTATGCGGTGTGCAGGTTATGCAGCAAAAGATTGAGCCGTGGGAAAAGTCTGAGCAAGATGGGTACCTCATCCCTCCAGGGCCACCTGAGAAGCCGCCACTGCCGCGAGTATGCGGACTTTAAGAGGAAGCAGGCACTGCTGGCAGGGGTTCCTGAGAGCAGAAGGCCCACCAGCGCAGCAGCATCATCCCTCCCTCAGGGTCGTGAATCCCCCACAGCAGCAGCAGTAGTAGCACGCAAGCGCTCTTCCACCTCGGCTACTCAGGACACAGACATTGTGGCTGGCAGCCATTGCTCGTCTCTCTCCTCTGTCTCCCCTGCATCCCAGCGTCGTCAGACCCTGCTGAGCGACACCTTTCAGGGTCTGACCAAGCCTCTGCCTCCAAGCCACAGGCGGATCCGCAAACTAAATGGCTTGCTGGCCCGGGCCATGGCATCACAGCTGCTTCCCTACTCCCTGGTGCAGGAGGGGAGCGCCATGCGGACGCTGCTCCAATTTGGCATCCCCGAGTGGCAAGTCCCCAGTCGCCACTATTTCAGCAGGAACGCGATCCCAGCACTCCACAGGTTTGCGGTGGAAAACTTGGCCCGTTCCCTGGACTACTCTGTGGGCAAGCGGGTCCACGTGACCATGGACTCGTGGAGTAGCAGATTTGGGACAGGTCGCTACCTGTCCTTTACGGCCCACTGGGTGACACTGATGGAAGGGAGGGAGGACAAGAGCGCATCAGCCCAGCTAGTGGTGCCACCACGCGGGATCGGGGGGATTCAGAAGGGTCCTGTTACGACACTCCCTCTGCACCCGGAAAGCAAGCCCGCCTCGGCAGCAGCAGCGCCAAGCCTCGGCACTGCCAAGCCCTTTTAAAATTGGTGACCCTGGGGAAGGAGAGGCTTACGGCCACCAACGTCCTGGCCGCCCTCAGGAAGCAGGAGCTGAGGTGGCTGACCCCCAGAGGCCTGGAAGTGGGGTATGTGGCAGCCGATAACGGGGCCAACCTGGTGGTAGCAGTGCAGCAGGGAAACCTCCAGCACATCCCCTGCTTGGCCCACGTGCTCAATCTTGTGGTTCAGCGCTTCTTGCGCACCTACCAGGGGATGAGCGAGCTGCTGCAGGATGCCCGGGCGGTGGTACGCTTTTTCCGCCTGTCAGCCACTGCCTCTGCACTCTTGTCCACCTTACAGCAGCAGTATGGAAGGCTACAACACCGGCTGATCATCGACATGCCAGTTCGCTGGAATTCGACTCTGGCCATGTTGGAGCGGCTGTGTCAGCACAGGCTGGCTCTTAGGGCCTACATGCTAGACCCAAGTGTCCCCAGCAACCAGCAAGTCCCCATGATTACTGCCACTCAGTGGACACTGATGCAGCAAGTATGCCTGGTGCTGAGTCCCTTCCTGGAGGCAACCAAGATGGTCAGTGAGGAGCGGGCCTCTGTGTGCCAGTGGGTGCCCTTGGTTTGTCTACTGGAGCAGGCAATGGACAATTTAATTGAGCGTGGGGATGAAGCCCTGAGGCAGTTGGAAGAACAGGAGCAGATGGCAGCACAGTCCAGCTCAGAGGAGGGCTCACAGCAGGTAGTGGAAGAGTTGGAGGTCCCTAACCTGAATGAGGAGGAGGAGGAGGAGCAGAGTGCAGCAGGCGTTGTACGTGGATGGCGGTTTGAGGAGGACAACGACATGGCACAGGAAGAGGACAGGCATGCGTTATGGAACAATGGCGAGGACGAGGAAGATCTTGCTGGTAGGGCCCACTTGTTTCCCATGGCTGTGCACATGTTGCGCTGCCTTCGCAGGGACCCCCGGGTGATCCAGATGCGTTCAAGGGAGGACATCTGGATTACCTTGATGCTTGATCCCCGTCTGAAGGGGAAGCTGGGAGACTTAATGACGCCATCCACCACCGAGCAACGCACAAGGGAGTTGAAGGAGGCCCTTGTGCGCAGACTACTGGAAGCATTCCCCCAGCCTTCCACCCCCACTGTAACTGCTCTGCCAAGCCAGCAAGAGGTGCCTGCCATTGCCACTAGCAGCACAACAACAACCAGCAGCAGCAGCAGCAGCAGCAACTGGCGCCCCGGAGACCTGAAGAGCCTAAGCAAGAGCCTGTATGCCGTGCAGCAGCCCAGAACAGAGGTGCCCGCCACAGCATCCACCACCAACCAGCACAAGCAACGACTGACCACCATGGTGTCTGACTATATGGGGTCATCCAGCGGGCTCAATGACACCGACAGCCCCGTGGACCCCTTGGAGTACTGGGTCAAGAGACTGGACATCTGGAGCGAGCTTTCCCAGTACGCCCTGGAACTCCTATCCTGCCCTCCTTCCAGTGTCCTCTCAGAGAGATGCTTTAGTGCGGCCGGTGGCGTGGTCACAGAGAAGCGCTCTCGGCTCTTCCACGCCTCTGTGGACAAACTCACCTTCCTGAAAATCAACCAGGCTTGGGTGGAAGGTGAGTTCCTGGCCCCTATTGTCGGACACAGGGGGACATGAAGTGGCTGCTGCATGTGCTGTTGTTAACTATGCCTGCCTTTATAAAGACAGTTACTACCTGCCTAGTGCCTACCTTGGTTAATTTTTTGGTGTTATGGTACTACTACCAGTAAGTTGCCATGGTCCTCCTTCTGAGCTGCTGAACTGACCGCCCGCGTTGTCCTCCTGACTCAGTCGCTACTACACTCTGCGTTCACACTTCCCGGGTCACCGGGTGCATTTAATTTTTTGGCCAGCACTATGACGCTGTGCTACTACTACTACCACCAGTATGTTGCCATGGTCCTTCTGTGCTGCTGAACTGACCACCCGCATTGTCCTCCTCCTCCTGACTCAGTCGCTTCCACCAATGTACTCTGTCTGCGTTCACACTGCCCGGGTCACCGGGTGCATTTAATTTTTTGGCCAGCAGTATGACGCTGTGCTACTACTACTACCACCAGTATCTTGCCATGGTCCTTTTGTGCTGCTGCTGCTGAACTGACCGCCCGCATTGTCCTCCTCCTCCTGACTCAGTCGCTTCCCGCTGCTGCACTCTGCGTTCACACTGCCCGGGTCACTGGGTGCATTTAATTTTTTGGCCAGCACTATGACGCTGTGCTGCTACTACTACCACCAGTATGTTGCCATGGTCCTTCTGTGCTGCTGCTGCTGGTGAACTGAACGCCCGCTTTGTCCTCCTCCTCTTCCTGACTCAGTCGCTACCACGGTACCACCAATGCACTCTGTCTGCGTTATCACTGCCCGGGTCACCGGGTGCATTTAATTTTTTGGCCAGCACCAGGGGCGTCGCTAGCCCTGTTTTGGGGGGGGGGGGGGGCACGTGCCCCCAATCTATCCTGGGGTGCCACGGATCTCCGCCCGGCCCCCTCTGGCAGCGGCTCCCTCCAGCCGCCGCCGCCGCGTCACTCAGACCTCAGGATCAGGCGGCGAGCCGGCGACCAATCGTGCGGGCGCTAGGACCCAACGCCCGCACTGATATGCGGAAGTGACATCACTTCCGCATATCGAGCGGGTGCGTCCAGCGCCCGCTCTTACTGGTCGGGTCGCCGCTGATCCTGAGGTGTGCTACAAGGTAAGGGGGGTGGGGGGAGCAGCGGCGGCGGCGGGAAGGGGGGGGGGCTCCCTGGCACTCACTCACTCCCTAAAGGGGCTCCCTGGCACTCACTCGCTCCCTGGCACTCACTCACTCCCTAAAGGGGCTCCCCCTGGCACTCACTCACTCCCTAAAGGGGCTCCCCCTGGCACTCACTCACTCCCTAAAGGGGCTCCCTGGCACTCACTCACTCCCTAAAGGGGCTCCCTGGCACTCACTCACTCCCTAAAGGGGCTCCCCCTGGCACTCACTCACTCCCTAAAGGGGCTCCCCCTGGCACTCACACACTCCCTAAAGGGGCTCCCCCTGGCACTCACACACTCCCTAAAGGGGCTCCCTGGCACTCACTCACTCCCTAAAGGGGCTCCCTGGCACTCACTCACTCCCTAAAGCGGCTCCCTGGCACTCACTCACTCCCTAAAGGGGCTCCCTGGCACACACTCACTCTCTAAACGGCTCCCCCTGGCACTCACTCACTCCCTAAAGGGGCTCCCCCTGGCACTCACTCACTCCCTAAAGGGGCTCCCCCTGGCACTCACTCCCTAAAGGGGCTCCCCCTGGCACTCACTCACTCCCTAAAGGGGCTCCCCCTGGCACTCACTCACTCCCTAAAGGGGCTACCCCTGGCACTCACTCACTCCCTAAAGGGGCTCCCTGGCACTCACTCACTCCCTAAAGGGGCTCCCTGGCACTCACTCACTCCCTAAAGGGGCTCCCCCTGGCACTCACTCACTCCCTAAAGGGGCTCCCTGGCACTCACTCCCTAAAGGGGCTCCCCCTGGCACTCACTCACTCCCTAAAGGGGCTCCCTGGCACTCACTCACTAAAGGGGCTCCCTGGCACTCACTCCCTAAAGCGGCTCCCCTGGCACTCACTCACTCCCTAAAGGGGCTCCCTGGCACTCACTCACTCCCTAAAGGGGCTCCCCCTGGCACTCACTCACTCCCTAAAGGGGCTCCCTGGCACTCACTCCCTAAAGGGGCTCCCCCTGGCACTCACTCACTCCCTAAAGGGGCTCCCTGGCACTCACTCACTCCCTAAAGCGGCTCCCCTGGCACTCACTCACTCCCTAATGGGGCTCCCTGGCACTCACTCCCTAAAGGGGCTCCCCCTGGCACTCACTCACTCCCTAAAGGGGCTCCCTGGCACTCACTCACTCCCTAAAGGGGCTCCCCCTGGCACTCACTCCCTAAAGGGGCTCCCCCTGGCACTCACTCCCTAAAGGGGCTCCCTGGCACTCACTCACTCCCTAAAGGGGCTCCCTGGCACTCACTTACTCCCTAAAGCGGCTCCCTGGCACTCACTCACTCCCTAAAGGGGCTCCCTGGCACTCACTCACTCACTCCCTAAAGGGGCTCCCCCTGGCACTCACTCACTCCCTAAAGGGGCTCCCCCTGGCACTCACTCACTCCCTAAAGGGGCTCCCCCTGGCACTCACTCCCTAAAGGGGCTCCCCCTGGCACTCACTCACTCCCTAAAGGGGCTCCCCCTGGCACTCACTCACTCCCTAAAGGGGCTACCCCTGGCACTCACTCACTCCCTAAAGGGGCTCCCTGGCACTCACTCACTCCCTAAAGGGGCTCCCTGGCACTCACTCACTCCCTAAAGGGGCTCCCTGGCACTCACTCACTCCCTAAAGGGGCTCCCTGGCACTCACTCACTAAAGGGGCTCCCTGGCACTCACTCACTCCCTAAAGCGGCTCCCCTGGCACTCACTCACTCCCTAAAGGGGCTCCCTGGCACTCACTCACTCCCTAAAGGGGCTCCCCCTGGCACTCACTCACTCCCTAAAGGGGCTCCCTGGCACTCACTCCCTAAAGGGGCTCCCCCTGGCACTCACTCCCTAAAGGGGCTCCCTGGCACTCACTCACTCCCTAAAGCGGCTCCCCTGGCACTCACTCACTCCCTAATGGGGCTCCCTGGCACTCACTCCCTAATGGGGCTCCCTGGCACTCACTCCCTAAAGGGGCTCCCCCTGGCACTCACTCACTCCCTAAAGGGGCTACCCCTGGCACTCACTCACTCCCTAAAGGGGCTCCCTGGCACTCACTCACTCCCTAACGGGGCTCCCTGGCACTCACTCACTCCCTAAAGGGGCTCCTGGCACTCACTCACTAAAGGGGCTCCCTGGCACTCACTCCCTAAAGCGGCTCCCCTGGCACTCACTCACTCCCTAAAGGGGCTCCCTGGCACTCACTCCCTAAAGGGGCTCCCCCTGGCACTCACTCACTCCCTAAAGGGGCTCCCCCTGGCACTCACTTACTTCCTAAAGGGGCTCCCCCTGGCACTCACTCCCTAAAGGGGCTCCCCCTGGCACTCACTGACTCCCTAAAGGGGCTCCCTGGCACTCACTCACTCCCTAAAGGGGCTCCCCCTGGCACTCACTCCCTAAAGGGGCTCCCTGTCACTGACTATCGGGGTCCCTGTCACTCACTACCTAACTGGAGGCGCCTGTCACTCACTAGCTAACCTGGGGGTCCCTGTCACTCACTACCTAACGTGGGGGCTACCATATTAAGGGGGGATTCTGCCTATTATGTGAAATGCTGTCTATTTATGTGCCTCATGACTGCTGAATTTGTCTTGTTGGGAGCCTTATGATTTGTTGGGGGCCTCAAGATTGCTGAATTTGTCTTGTTGGGGGCCTCATGATTTGTTGGGGGCCTCATGATTGCTGAATTTCTTGTTGGGGGCCTCATGATTGCTGAATTTGTCTTGTTGGGGGCCTCATGATTTGTTGGGGGCCTCATGATTGCTGAATTTGTCTTGTTGGGGGTCACATGATTGCTAACTGCGAGACTATGGGAAAAGCTGAATCCTTATCATATGAGACAATAGCATTAAACCTACTTTTTTAGCTTCTTAAAACAGAAAATAAAACTGGGAGGTTCTAAAAAATTGAATACATTTTTCAGGAGTAGGATGGATGAAATTGTTTATCTTCACAGTTTATTTTCAACTTGGATTTTCCATAATGTTCATGTATGAGTTAAAACGTTTGTACAGTATTTAGTTTAAATTGCGGTTGCCACTTTGCGATAGATAAGTGACTTTTGGGTTGCAGTTTGGGCACTCGGCCTCCAAAAGGTTCGCCACCACTGTCATAATCTAATGTCCCACCATTGCTAGGTTCATGTAAATTTGTTTCCACCCGGCCGTTACCACACCTATATTCTGGTCCATGGCCCACCCATTTTTCGGTGCGGCACGATAAGCACGCCGCACAACGTGATCCTCATATTTTTGGCATGCTAGCTGCAGTGTGCTGAATTCTGCTGCCTACAGTATGTACAGTATACGCTGTTCTCTAGTGCCTGCACTGTGTGCTGATTTACCTCCAGTGTGTACAGTGTAAGGTGTTACTCTGTGCCTTTACTGATTGTAAACCAGCTATATTGTATGCTGATCCCTGCTACTTTCAGTATGTACAGTATTAGCTGTAAAGCCTGGTACACACATACAATTTTGATTAGCCAATTTTAGCTCTGTTCATAAAATTCATTGTCTGTTGGCCCACTTACTGCACGGGGGTGGTAAAATTGGGGGTCAGTAATTGACCAATCAAAATTGTATGTGCGTATACATCTTTGATCTATGCCTATACTGATTGTAAATTATCCAAATAAAGGACAGGGGGCTCCATCCAATATTTCGATGGGCAGGCCCGTTATCTGTAGCTTACACCGCTGCTAAGTTCATGTACATTTGGCCCCACCCATGGTCACGCCCACTCACCGCATGGCCACGCCCATTTTAATGCACTCTGTCTGCGTTATCACTGCCCGGGTCACCGGGTGCATTTAATTTTTTGGCCAGCACTATGACGCTGTGCTGCTACTACTACCACCAGTATGTTGCCATGGTCCTTCTGTTCTGTGCTACTGAACTGACCGCCCGCATTGTCCTCCTCCTCCTGACTCACTCGCTTCCACCAATGTACTCTGTCTGCGTTCACACTGCCCGGGTCACCGGGTGCATTTAATTTTTTGGCCAGCACTATGACGCTGTGCTGCTACTACTACTACCAGTATGTTGCCGTGGTCCTTCTGTGCTGCTGAACTGACCGCCCGCATAGTCCTTCTCCTGACTCAGTCGCTACCACCACTGCACTCTGCGTTCACACTGCCCGTGTCCACTGACAACTCTGCTGCGATGTCATTGCTAATTGCTGCAAAAAAAAATAAATACAAAAACCTCTCTGGGGCCTTTTTGGCGTCAGCCACTCATCCTCCTCCAGCGGTACCTTCACCGCCAAGTGCCATTGGAACTCGCCTTCCCCTTTTTGATTGCTTAACGCGTATATCCCTTTTTAAAACCACATATTACCAATTAATAGCCCCATTTACAGTGGTGATTTGTCTTTAAAAGCCATTAAAAAAAAAAATGGAATTTTTTATGTTGAAGTTATGTTGCCTCTTATCACCTCGATAATCCATGCAATTTGAGGGATTGTAGCATGTATGGGGGCTTTGTTATTAACGTTAAAAGAAAATCCGCCTCCGGGTGGGAATCCACGCGTGATTACGCCATTCACGGCAGAAAATCCGCGTGGTTGCGTGGACGCGGACGAAAATCTGCATGCGGCAGGGCCGAATGCGGATTTTTTTTTTGCAACCACGCGGATTGCCGAATTCGTGGATGAGGCACATCCGAGCATCCCTGTAGCTTATTATTTTGTGCCATAACTGTAAGAAATAAAAAACCTGCAGGCTGCTATTTACTTACATTACATGATCATCATTATTGTGCAAATAAACATTCTTGAAACCGTGTTGTATGTCTATATCATTCATTACACTCTAAAGTGGCAAATAGCACCCTCTCTAATAATACATGTGAGTACATACACACACATGTACCTGCTGTTTATAATGAGAGATAGCTATAGAGAGAACAGCTTTGCCAGAGACCTGTGATAATGAAATTTCGAATTGTTTAATTACTTATTTAGTGGAGGGATGATGATATATTGTCGGCAAAGTGCTGCATGAAATAAATAAAAAAAAAACATTCTGTACACATATACTTACTCTTAGAATCCTTGCTCTTTTGGCTCAAAGTATTCAATTTTTCTCCAAGAAATTCTTTTGCAATGTTGCTCCAGATTTCATGAGCCCTTTGGTGGTCTTTATATCCAGGCAATGACTTGTCATAAAGTTCTGGGCTGTTTTCTATC
The DNA here is from genome assembly GCF_040937935.1 of Hyperolius riggenbachi. NCBI lineage: Eukaryota > Metazoa > Chordata > Amphibia > Anura > Hyperoliidae > Hyperolius > Hyperolius riggenbachi. The sequence continues at coordinate 185,000,702 of NC_090655.1, forward strand.
TTAATTATGAGGTTTTCAGTGGTAAACCACGTTGCTGCCATCTTGCTCCTGCGCAGTCTAAAATCCCTCATGCAAATCTGCCACACAGGAAGCACACTTTGACCTGGAAGTGCGCATTCTTCTAAAAAACGCATCCGCATCAAAATCCGCTTGATCAAGCGGTTTTACAGGCGTTTAGCGTTTTTCCTATACTTAACATTGGAGGCAGAAACTCATCCGAAATCCAAAAAATGCCTCACCCAGGCATTTTTCGTTTCTGCAAAATGCCTCCTGCTTCGGTGTGCACCACCCCATTGAGATACATTGACCAAGCGGATCCGCAGCCGCAAGCGGATCTGAAAACGCCCAAAAAGCCGCTCGGTGTGCACCAGCCCTGTATGTGGTGTGGCTGTACAAATCCTCCCCAAGTAACTGTGGCACAACTAAGATCTTACTGTATGAAGTGAGAGGCATAGGCTAGCCTATTTATTTCCTTTTAGGCTTCTTGCACACCAAGACGTTGCATTAGGTGGCACGTTAAGGTCGCATAACATGCACCTAACACAACCTATGGTGCTGCAAGAGCCGACGGTAGAGTGAGCCGCGTTAGGCGGCTCGAGTCCTATAATGTCTCCCAGAGTGGCGCTGATTGGCCAGCGGGACCACGTGATGCGGAGCGAGACACTCCGCATCACGTGGTCCCGCCGGCCAATCAGCACCCGCCAGTGCAGTGAATATTAAGTAGCCATGTGCGCGGCTACTGTAGCTGGCTCTCCCCGCCTCCTCTCCGCCCCCCACTGCGCATGTGCAAACAGTCTAACGCGGCTATAGCCGCTCCAACGCCGTAGCATGCTGCACTTTGCACAGAACGTGCAGCGTTACATGTAACGCAACGTGGGCTGTGTGAACAGCCCACTTGTGTTACATTGCTGTGCGTTGGGGGAGCGTTACAGGCGCACTAACGTGCGCCTGTAACGTCTTGGTGTGTAAGCAGCCTTAAGCAATACCAGTTGCCTAGCTATCCTGCTGATCATCTGCCTCTATTACGGGCCCTGAGAGCCATACTCTACACAGTCTTTTCTATGGAGCTGAACTCCACATCAGAAAAAAATCTTTGCAAGATGCTGCACACACAGATGCTGTACAGACACAAAAGATCAGTATCTGTAAAAGATCATACACACATGATTTAACTGACATTCATCTGAAGATCAAGCAATCATCTGCAGATCTGAAAATCCATCCTGGTGGATCTGATCTGCAGATGAATGTCAGTTAAATCATGTGTGTATGATGATCTGCAGATCTCATAGACTATCATTGCAATTTGCAGGAATGGATTTTTGGCAGGAACAGATCTTTTGCAGATACTGATCTTTTGTGTCTGTACAGCATCTGTGTGTGCAGCATCTTGCAAAGATTTTTTTCTGATGTGGAGTTCAGCTCCATAGAAAAGACTGTGTAGAGTATGGCTCTCAGGGCCCGTTTCCACTATCGCGAATCTGCATGCGTTTCCTGCATGCAGATTCGCACAGCCAATACAAGTGGATGGGCCTGTTTCCACTTGTCAGTTTTCCTGAGCGTTTTTCTGTGCAGGATTTTTCTGCACGGCAGAGCCCTCAGAATTCGCCTGCGTGTGGAATGCATGCGAATCGCCGCTAATGTATTTAATAGGGAAATCGCCTGCGGCTTTGGTATGCGAATTTTCATGCGAATTCGCATGCGAATTTGCATGGAAATCAATGGAAATGCACACCGGGACTGCCATGGTTAAATTCGCATACAGCGTCATTCATGCAAATTTTCATGCGATTTTGCATGAAAATTCGCATGCACCCGCGCCCGCATTTTTACCGCGGCGATTCGCACCGCACAAGTGGAAACGGGCCCTCATACTACATGAAGGGTGGTTAGATTGGTCTGTGATCTTTCATTTTCCAAAGACTATAGTCTGATGTGTGTATGCACCTTAAGAAGGCCGCAGGCAGCCTGCAGAGCATGATGGGAAGGTTTTCTTCTTCTCTACTGCCCTCCCTGCACCACCCCTTCATTTCTTTTCTCTATCCCGCCCTAATCACCTGCTGCCGCGATCGGCTGCTAGATTTGGGCGCAGCCTCCCGCGATCGCTTCCCCCCTCCCCCCGCGAGTGTCAGCCCCCCCCCCCCCGCGAGTGGCAGCCGCGATTGGCGGCACCACACACACCCCCCCGGTAGGTGACAGCCGCGATCGGTGGCACCCCTCCCCCCCACGAGTGACAGCCGCAGTCGGCGGCACCCAAGCCCCCGCGAGTGACAGCCGCATTGGGCGGCACCGCACCGCCCCCCCCCTCCCTGCGAGTGACGACCAACAACGCAAGCAAAACGACCGACATCGCAATCGCAAGCAAAACGACTGACTTTGCAATCGCAAACAAAACGACCAACATCACAATCGCAAGCAAAGCGACCGACATCACAATCGCCCATGAAACGACAGGCATCGCAAGCAAAACAACTGACATCGCAATCGGCCGCAAACCGACTGACTTTGCAATCGCAAGTAAAACGACCGTCATCGCAAGCAAAACGACTGAAATCGCAATCGGCCGCAAAACGACCGACATCGCAATCGGCCGCAAACTTCGCAATCGGCCACAAAATGACTGACTTTGCAATCGCAAGCAAAACGACCGACATCGCATTCACAAGCAAAACGACCAACATCGCAATCGCCCGCAAAACGACCGACATCGCAATCGCAAGCAAAACGACTGACTTTGCAATCGCCCGCAAAACGACCGGCATCGCAAGCAAAACGACCGACATCGCAATCGTAAGCAAAACGACTGACATCGCAATCGTAAGCAAAACGACCGACATCACAAGCAAAACGACCGACATCGCAATTGCAAGCAAAACGACTGACATCGCAATCACCCGCAAAACGACCGACATCGCAATCACAAGCAAAACGACCGACATCGCAATCGGCCGCAAAACGACCAATATCGCAATCGCAAGCAAAACGACTGACTTCGCAATCTCGGCCGCAAAACGACTGACTTTGCAATCATCGCAATCGCAAGCAAAACGACTGACATCGCAATCGCCCGCAAAACGACTGACATCGCAACCGCCCGCGCCCCCCCCCCGCAACTGACAACGCAATCGCTCGCTTGGCTCCCCCCCCACCCCAACTGACAGCGAGATCGCATGCAATCCCCCCCCCACATGATCGCTCCCCGCTGAGTGACAGACAATATGCCCCCGTTATGCCTAATACACACGATGCGTTTTCCCGCTCGATCCGCGGGTCGATCGGGATCGATTAGATTATTTCCAACATGCTCGATTCGGATTTCGATCGTTCCTGCCGTCGATTTGGCATAATTAACATGCAAATCGACGGCGGGAACGATCGAAATCCGAATCGGGAATGTTGGAAATAATCGAATCGATCCCGATCGACCCGTGGATCGAACGGGAAAACTCATCTTGTGTACCGAGCATAAGACCAGAGACTGGTAGGAGTGTCTGAGGGCTGGGACTTGGGAGGGCTAACTAATAATTAATCAGGAAGCAGGGTAAGGGAGGATATGACATCACAATTGGCTTCAGACAAGACAGTCAAAGATGGAAGCTGCCATGAAATGTCAGGAGCATCAATATCTGCATATACTATATAAAAATTCTGTGAAATCCAAACGGGGACAGTGAAATGCATATGTAATGTAAGTACAGCCAGTATTTAGCTACTGATATATGTGGTTTTTGTCTCTGAGACCTTATACCTAACAGCTCCTCTTTAAGTCAGCAGAGGGCCTATGAAGCTGTACGGATGGTTTACTTCTGTAGATGGTCTCTGGGATATTTTAGACAATGTAGGGGGTAACCTAATTTGCATGTATAAATACATCCTAGGGAAAGATAAAAGCTTGACATATTAGCTCCAGTTTTGTACAAAGGACAAGGAGGCATGAGCTACGCATGGAGGAAAGCTTTTTAGATTTTACCACCTGTTTAGAAAGTTCTTCAAAAAAAAAAAAAAAGTGGTTAGGAACAGAGATAGTCAATGAAATGCTAATTTATTAATGGCAAATTCTATACACGCAATCCTTTCCTCGCATTTAAAATAGGCTGCTTTTCTTAAGGCTAGTACACACTAGCAATTTTGATTGACCAATGATTGCTCAATTTTACCACCTCCATGTAGTATGAGGGCCAAACAGATTTTCAATTCTATGCAGATTATATAGGTAAATGGTCATACTACATGGAGGTGGTAAAATTGAGCAATCATTGGTCAATCAAAATTGCTAGTGTGTACTAGCCTTTACATTGAAGGACATCCACAGCTAGGACTGCTAGGTGCAGGAAGTTTGATCCAATCAAGGAAATACTGTCTATCCTTATGGCTTTTCTTTGGATTGAAGTGCAGCGGGGCTCAGGAGTTTGAATTTAAAGTGGATCTAAATTCAGAACTTCCTCTCTGCAGTCAGAAAATCTCATATTAATGCAGAGAAATTATCTCCATCTTGCTTTATGTTGATTATCTATGTTTTAAAATGTTCTGCAAATTAATTGAGTGAATTTCAAGATTTTATGATTATAAGCAAAGTTCTTCTTTAATCAGAGTTAGATTGTTGGTTAGAACAGTGTCATTTTCTTCAGTAAGCAGTTTGTTCCCTTTACAAGGTTATGTTTATATTAAGATAGCGCTGGAGAAATGATCTGATTTTACTCAGTTCTTGCTGCAATGCAATGTGCTTAGCAAGGTTTGCCCATCAGAGACTTTTCAGCGCTGCTAGATTTGGGCGCAGCCGACGCTTACAATAGACTACAATAGGAATCAATCCTATTGCAGCGCTCAGCGAGTAAAGTCGGCTCCGTCAGAAGACGGAGCCGAGGTTGGTTAAAAAACACAATAATTCGGCCTCCAGCAATCGCTGGAAGCCGAATTATTTCATTCCCCCACTATCCATGGCGGCCTGGAGGGGGAATAGTAATTAAAACGGCCCAGACTTATGCAGAAGCAGGATCAGCCATATACCGCTGTATCCTGCGCCCAAGTCTACCGGCGCCGATTTCAAATGTACTCTCAGAGATATGCACCGCAGAAGCTAAGCCTGCTATATACTGCTAATATAGTGATCATGTATAGTGATCATAGAGTTAATTATTTATGAGTTGATCAATAATAGACCTATATATTAAGGTAAATAAGTTTGCTTTCTATATAATTTAGCATGATTAAAACAGATGGCTGTTTGTTATGAATACAAAACCAAAACAATAAGCCATGTGATCAAGACATTACAACCTGTGACCACAGGGGGCGGAAAAAATTCATTATTTTTCAGTTTTCGGCCATTATAGTTTTTAAATAATGCATGCTACTATAATTAAAACCCATGAAACGTATTTGCCCATTTGTCCCGGTTATAAAACTGTTTAAATTATGTCCCTATCACAATGTTTGGTGCCAATATTTTATTTGGAAATAAAGGTGCATTTTTTTCAGTTTTGCGTCCATCCCTAATTACAAGCCCATAGTTTATAAAGTAACAGTGTTGTACCCTCCTGACATAAAAATTTAAAAAGTTCAGTCCCTAAGGTAACTATTTATGTATTTTTTTTAATTGTAACTTTTTAATTTTTTTTAATTACAAAAAAAAAAAAAAATGGGGAGTGTGGGAGGTAATGAGTTAATTTTTTGTGTATAAGTAATAAATTTGTATGTGAAAAATGCTTTAGGGTGTAGTTTTTCTATTTGGCCACAAGATGGCAACAGTAACTTTTTGTTTAATATGACCTCCAAGCGTCCTTCCGGACACTTGGAGGAAGTACTTGGAGGCTGGGTAAGTTTTTTTTTTTTTTTTTTCACAATGATCGCGCTGCTTATTGGCAAAGCAGTGGATCATTGCGGGGCTTAGATCAATTACGGGATTTTCCCGTTCATTGATCTCCGGGCGAGCGGCAGGTGGCGTGTTTATGAGCGGGAGTGCGTGCTAGAGCGAGCGGGAGCGCGGGCAGCGGCGGGAGCGCGGAAAGTACGGATTTCTCCGTCCCTGGGGGTTAAAGGATGGAAAAAGGGATTGAGAAATTCGAACGGGCGGGGGTAAAGTGGTTAAAATGTCGCAAAATTTCATGATTGTACCAGTTAAAAATAGGTTTGAATTTTGTGTGTCACCATAAAATCCCTTAACAGACGCCATCTTAGAAACTTTACAATACCAAGCCCTGGCAGACTGGTATATTTTATCATTGAGCCTGAAACACTACTAAGATTGACTGAGGCCTAGAGACTCTACCTTCCACTGTGATTCTAGAACACAAGAGAGGTAATATGCATCTTAGTGAATTTATTGACAATAGCTTAATTAAACGTTAAAGATTTGTCATTTCACACTTCAGCAGATTTAAGTTTTTTTTAGATAACTTTTTTATGCTATACTTCATATACAATCAGTAAGCATCACTATTTAAATGCAATTGCAAGCTTAGGGACAGCTACCTGGCTTTGTTTTTATGAAGATATATCAACTTAAAGTTCTTTATACAAGAATAGAACTTTCTCTCTCTCTCTCTCTCTCTCTCTCTCTATATATATATATATATATATATATATATATATATATATATATATATATATATATATATATATATATAGGGCAGGACGGTGGCGTAGTGGTTTCTCTCTCGCCTTGCAGCGCTGGGTCCCTGGTTCGAATCCCAGCCAGGGCACTATCTGCAAAGAGTTTGTATGTTCTCTCCGTGTCTGCGTGGGTTTCCTCCGGGCACTCCGGTTTCCTCCCACATTCCAAAAACATACAGATAAGTTAATTGGCTCCCTCTAAAAAAAATTGGCCCTAGACTACAGTACTTACACTACATAATATAGACATATGGCAATGGTAGGGATTAGATTGTGAGCTTCTTTGAGGGACAGTTAGTGACAAGATATATATATATACACTGTACAGCGCTGCGTAATATGTCGGCGCTATATAAATACTAAATAATAATAATAAATAATAATATATACCATTTTTAAGGATAAAGCTATATTTGTGTGTATCATACACTGTACAATCTCGAGATAACAATTATCGATGGAGGATACAATCTGCAGAAGAAGAGTTGCTATATTGATATGGACTTGTTTCACTAAAGGAACTTTGAAAATGTATGTTGGATGATGGACAACAACTGGAGAGATGTATATTCCTGTATATATGCTTTATCTATTTATTTATCTATATCTATATATCTGTATCTGTATCTATATATATATATATATATATATATATATATATATATATATATATATATATATATATATATATATATATATATATATATATACATATATATATACAGTGGAGGAAATAATTATTTGACCCCTCACTGATTTTGTAAGTTTGTCCAATGACAAAGAAATGAAAAGTCTCAGAACAGTATAATTTCAATGGTAGGTTTATTTTAACAGTGGCAGATAGCACATCAAAAGGAAAAATCGAAAAAACAACCTTAAATAAAAGATAGCAACTGATTTGCATTTCATTGAGTGAAATAAGTTTTTGAACCCTCTAACAATAAAAGACTTAATACGTAGTGGAAAAACCCTTGTTTGCAAGCACAGAGGTCAAACGTTTCTTGTAATTGATGACCAAGTTTGCACACCTTTTAGGAGGAATGTTGGTCCACTCCTCTTTGCAGATCATCTCTAAATCCCTAAGGTTTCGAGGCTGTCTCTGTGCAACTCTGAGCTTGAGCTCCCTCCATAGGTTTTCTATTGGATTAAGGTCCGGAGACTGACTAGGCCACTCCATGACCTTAATGTGCTTCTTCTTGAGCCACTCCTTTGTTGCCTTTGCTGTATGTTTTGGGTCATTGTCGTGCTGGAACACCCATCCACGACCCATTTTCAGTTTCCTGGCAGAGGGAAGGAGGTTGTCGTTCAGGATTTCACGATACATGGCTCCGTCCATTTTCCCGTTAATGCGATTAAGTTGTCCTGTGCCCTTAGCAGAAAAACACCCCCAAAGCAAAATGTTTCCACCCCCATGCTTGACGGTGGGGACGGTGTTTTGGGGGTCATAGGCAGCATTTTTCTTCCTCCAAACACAGCGAGTTGAGTTAATGCCAAAGAGCTCTATTTTGGTCTCATCAGACCACAGCACTTTCTCCCAGTCACTCACAGAATCATTCAGGTGTTCATTGGCAAACTTCAGACGGGCCTGCACATGTGCTTTCTCGAGATGGGGGACCTTGCGAGCCCTGCAGGATTTTAATCCATTGTGGTGTAATGTGTTTCCAATGGTTTTCTTGGTGACTGTGGTCCCTGCTAATTTGAGGTCATTCACTAACTCCTCCCGTGTAGTTCTAGGATGCTTTTTCACCTTTCTCAGAACCATTGACACCCCACGAGGTGAGATCTTGCGTGGAGCCCCAGAGCGAGGTCGATTGATGGTCATTTTGTGCTCCTTCCAGTTTCGAACAATCGCACCAACGGTTGTCACCTTCTCTCCCGCGTACGTTAAAAAGGGGCGCTGGGAAAAAAGGGCGCCAGGTTTTTAACGATAAGCATAGATAACGTTTAAAAATGTATTGTACTGTATTTCGTTTAAAATTAATGTTTTTTAAAGTTATAAATCATTAAATAATGTGCATTAAATCGGCAATTGTAAAAACGTTAATCTTTCGTTTAAATACTGAAACGTATAATAACGTTTAAAAATTTTTTTTACTAAGTAACCCTCCCTGTACCTACCCCTAACCCCTAGACCCCCCTGTTGATGCCTAAACCTAAGACCCCCCCTGTTGGTGCATAAGTAACCCTCCCTGTACCTACCCCTAACCCCTAGACCCCCCTGTTAGTGCCTAAACCTAAGACCCCCCCTGTTGGTGCCTAAACCTAAGACCCCCCTGTTGGTGCCTAAACCTAAGACCCCCCTGTTGGTGCCTAAACCTAAGACCCCCCTGTTGGTGCCTAAACCTAAGACCCCCCTGTTGGTGCCTAAACCTAAGACCCCCTGTTGGTGCCTAAACCTAAGACCCCCCTGTTGGTGCCTAAACCTAAGACCCCCCTGTTGGTGCCTAAACCTAAGACCCCCCTGTTGGTGCCTAAACCTAAGACCCCCCTGTTGGTTTTTTCGTTTAAAAATGTAAAAAAAAAAAAAATTGTACTGTTTTTCGTTTAAAAATAATGTTTGAAAAAAAATATTGTACTGTTTTTCGTTTAAAAATAATATTTAAAAATGTATAAATCATTAAATAATGTGTAATCATGAGAAGCAGTAATAAAACATTAAGTCTCCGGGCGCCGCTTTTAAAACGTTATTTTTCACCGGCGCCCTTTTTTCCTATCGGGCGCCCATTAAACGATATTTATTATAGGAGTGAATGGCGGCGCCCGATTTGTCCACTAGCCTCAGGCGCCCGAATTTACTGTTTCCTTCTCTCCCAGCTTCTTGCTAATGGTTTTGTAGCCCATTCCAGCCTTGTGCAGGTCTACAATTTTGTCTCTGACATCCTTGGACAGCTCTTTGGTCTTTCCCATGTTGGAGAGTTTGGAGTCTGCTTGATTGATTGATTGATTCTGTGGACAGGTGTTTTTTATACAGGTGACTAGTTAAGACAGGTGTCCTTAATGAGGGTGACTAATTGAGTAGAAGTGTCTAACCACTCTGAGGGAGCCAGAACTCTTAATGGTTGGTAGGGGTTCAAAAACTTATTTCACTCAATGAAATGCAAATCAGTTGCTATCTTTTATTTAAGGTTATTTTTTCGATTTTCCTTTTGATGTGCTATCTGCCACTGTTAAAATAAACCTACCATTGAAATGATACTGTTCTGAGACTTTTCATTTCTTTGTCATTGGACAAACGTACAAAATCAGTGAGGGGTCAAATAATTATTTTCTCCACTGTATATCTCTCTCTATCTATCTATCTATCTATCTATCTATCTATCTATCTATCTATCTATCTATCTATCTATCTATATATATATATATATATATATATATATATATAGAGAGAGATATAATTTTATAAAATTCAACAGATGAGTGTTGCATATTTTTTCCAGAGGTAAACCTGTTAACCTATAAATATTCTGTTTATAGTGAGCTACGCACCCACTGCTGACAAATCTTGATTATGACGACTTTTTGGCTTGCCCTTTAAGTAGTTGATAATCATTTAAGGTAGATATCGATAAGATATTTGACAGATGGCACCCCAGATGGGAATTGAACTCACAATCCCTGGCTTAAGCCGCATCTACACACGTAGATGCGGCCGCGATGCTCCTTATCAATCGAGCCGCTGATGCGGCTAGATTGATAAGATCCAACAGGACGGATCTTGCTTCCGCCGATTCCCTGCTCGCTCCCCGCGAGGGGACAATGGCAGGGAATCGAGCGGAAGATAAGCGGCGCCGGCGGGGACAAGCGGGGAATCGAATGCGGCGCACGCACGGCGAGCGGGGACGCGGCAGGCATGCGCGGGTACGCGGAAGAGGCGATCCGGCGGCTAATCGAGCCGCCGGGTCGCAGCCTCATCTACGCGTGTAGATGAGGCTTAAAGAGACTCCGTAACAAAAATTGCATCCTGTTTTTTATCATCCTACAAGTTCCAAAAGCTATTCTAATGTGTTCTGGCTAACTGCAGCACTTTATACTATCACTGTCTCTGCAATAAATCAATGTATCTTTCCCCTGTCAGACTTGTCGGCCTGTGTCTGGAAGGCTGCCAAGTTCTTCAGTGTTGTGGTTCTGCTATGAACTCACCCTTCCAGGCCCCTCTCTGCACACTGCCTGTGTGTTATTTAGATTAGAGCAGCTTCTCTCTTCTCTCTTATCTTTTACAAGCTGGATAAATCGTCCTCTGAGCTGGCTGGGCTTTCACATACTGAGGAATTACAAACAAGGGCAAAGCTGTTTTCAGGAAGAAAAGAGCAGCCTGAAACTTCAGTGCATGGGGGAAAGAAACACACAAATGATCTCTTGAGATTCAAAAGGAATGCTGTATACAGCCTGCTTGTGTATGGATGTATTGTTTTATGTGTGGACATACTGTACATCAACCTACTTCCTGTTTTTGTTTACAAACAAACTTTTTAAAACTGTTTTTAACCACTTTTAATGCGGCGAGGAGCGGCGAAATTGTGACAAAGGGTAATAGGAGATGTCCCCTAACGCACTGGTATGTTTACTTTTGTGTGATTTTAACAATACAGATTCTCTTTAAGGCTTCTAAAAGAATAGGCACATCTTGATAACCTTTATGGGAAAAATCCCTTCATTACAATTTACGGAAATCACCCAAAAAACCCTGAAGTTTTAAATGGATAGTCACATTGCAGAGAGCAGTGTGATCATGCGCAATTGTTCATTTATCATGCGTTCCATGCGCGTGATCATGCGCAAATGTTCGTTTATCATGCAGAGTAATGCTTTATGCGCGCGATCGCGTGATAACTGCTGTGATAGCACTTATCACGCTTTTGTGAATCAAGCCCATAGGGTTAAGTCTGTCTTTTCCTGTACAGGCAGAGCTCTTAGTGCTCTCTTGGTGCTCTTATTCACAGCTACCGATACAGCTAATTACACACCGATGTAGCTAAACAAACAAACACAACTCAGTGGAGTGGATTTCTACAGTATTTATATATGGAATTAAACCTTTTCATAGTGTGCTGTGCAAGAGTTTGGATCCCCTTTGATGGACGCATTTTTTTTCAGCTTAGAAAACTTCTTTCAAAGTTTAAAAATTCACATCTCTGCTATCACACAACCAAAATTTTATAGAGATCTAATCAAATTACATAAAGAGGGTAGGAGGCACCCAGAAGTAGATAAAACTAGTTAAAAACTGCTAAAAATAGAAAAGTAGAGGTGGCTTACCTCAATATAAACAAGTTCATCTGTATATGAACAGGCAGCGTGTTTCATGGGTCTGCACCCACTTTCTCAGGCCGAATAAAGTGCCAGAGTTGTATCAGAGCCAGGTATGGAGCGCTCTTTACACATTACTTTACATTTTTCAACATTGAATTTCATGTTCCATTTATGTGCCCATATAGCCATCTTATCCAGTTCCTTTTGCAATATGTCACTATCTTCCTGAGAGTTGAGGATTCTTTACAATTTGGAATCCTCAGCAAAAATTGCAATATTGCTGTCTACTTAATCCTATTGGGGACCGCCGCAGGTTGAATCAACGTCTGGCAGGTGGCGGTACCCTTCTGACCGAACGTTCATTCAACGTCCGCGCTAAACCACCACGCCCGACGCGATCGTGCGCACCCGGAGGGGTAGATTAAGCTGTCATATGACAGCTGGCATCTCCCCCTAGTGATCAGCAGCCATCGCGTATGGCTGCTGATCACGTGATCACTACGATCGCCCTCGGATCGTAGTGATCACTCTGACAGCGGCGGCGGCAGGGGGGAAAAGAAGAGGATCCACTCACCTTCCTGCCGTTCCAGCGACGATCGGCGCCTCCCCTCTGCTCTGGCTGGCATCTCTGCTCCGTCTGACGTCAGCGCCGGGTCCCGGCTTGATGACGTCATCAAGCCGCGACCCGACCTGAGCGTCATTTGGAGCGGATATGCCGGCCGGAGAAGAGGTGGCTTCTGCGGCTCATCGCTGGAGCCTGGAAGGTAAGTGATGGCTGCCAGCTACAGGGGGGACACTTGCCACCATGAGGGGGGACACTGCCCAGCCAGCCACAGAGGGGATCCGGCCGCCCGACCCCCCCAAACGCGCGCACCCCCCTCCACCGCAAAATGCCCTAGTCCTTAAGGGGGTTAGGCGGCCAGTCCCGAAGTGGTTCATCTACTAGGTCATTAATAAATAAATTAAAGAGTACTGGACCCAGTACTGACCCCTGTGGGAACACAGTCTCCCATTTTAAATATTATCCATTGACCACAACTCTTTGCTTTCTGTCCATTAGCCAGTTCCCTATCTATGCACACAGACTCTTCCCTAGAAGTTGCATCCTCAACTTTTGCACCAGACTGTTGTGGGGAACAGTATCGAAGACCTTTGCAAAGTCCAAGTATATCACATCTACAGCATTCTCAGTATCCACATTAGCATTCACCATGTCATAAAAGCAGAGCATGCTTTTCAAACAGGACCTGTCCTAAGTAAACCCATGCTGATGCTGAGAAATAAGATTATTCTCTGCTATGAAGTCTTGTATAGCATCTCTTAGTAACCCCTTCTAGCTAGAGGCAGTCAATAAAATGCTAATAACGCAAAACTGATGCAGATTTTATGCTAATTTATGGAAATTGTACAAACTCAAAATTATTAGTACATTAGTCTCATTTATCCGGCACAGGTGGGGATTGCCTAAGGACGTATATATGTGTTCATGCCAGCTGCTTGAGAAGTCAAGGAACCAGCATTAAACTTACCACTAACGTTCCCCCCAATGGCAAGCAGTGTGGTGCGCAGCAGCCGCAATCACTTAAGAAACCTCCTGACACTGGTCTGCTTCAGTCCTGTTCCTCTCAGCGGCTTTCCGGCATCTTTCGTACATGGCTCCAATGTGTCTTGTGTCCCGATGCGGGTCAGGTGACACACCATGGAGCCATACAAGGATGCCGCAAACCCTCTGGGAGCTACAGTAATGAAGAAGACTGGTGTCTCAGAATATTCATGCTGTTTGGTAACAACTCAAATATAGATACTGTGCTAAATGTATTCGGTAAGCTTAATACAATACTCACAAGTCTCCCAAGAATAAGTTGGGCCAGACTTCATTGACATGATGAGAAGACAAGGAATGTTTGCTATATAAGAGTCTTTGCAGCTCTGCAATTGTAGGACGTATTTCTGCTTGAGTCGCCTTATCTTTAGATGGTGATGTGCAACTGTTTGCTTCCTCTGCCATAACACTGTACGGAGGAAAGGCAGGAGCTTTAAAAAGTCTGTGTGACATTAATACTGTATGTGACAGGTGACTGAACTGAAATGTTAAAGGAACAGCGTTCATTCCGTTCAATACATTATAAACAACTTTAACTTACATGTAAGTAAAATAAGATGAATGTTGGAAAAGAAAACATGTAAATGAACTGCAATGATCTGACTGAAATTTAATTTGAGAACAAAGGAACTTAACACACAGACCATTTGTATCGCACTTTTCTCCTGGTGGACTCAAAGTGCCAGAGCTGCAGCCACTAGGACAGTGATGGCTAACCTTTCAGAGGCCGAGTGCCCAAATTGCGACCTAACATCGACTTATTTATCTCCGAGTGCCAATGGAGGGGGAGGGGGGATGGGGGCGTGGCCATGATATTGGATGGGCGGAGCTAACGTAATGATGTAACAGCGAGGCATAAGAAAGCAGTGTTTCCGCCATGATGTGGTGAAACGAGGATTCGCATCATGGGTGTGCAGAAACTATGATGCTATTTATACCCGCCATAACCCCAAAGCAGCAAATATAGCCAACTATGACCATTAAGGGCTTATTCACACTATGTGCTGCGCTGTCAGTTTTGACGCAACGCACATAATGTAAGATTCATATGGTAACATGAAAGTCAATAGACTTCCATGTTACCATTCACACTACAGGTGTGCGTTCCCATGCGTGTAACGCATCTGGGAACATTTTAACGCACAACGCATACGTTTCCCCGATGGGTACAGCTGCCGACGTCCACATTTAGCGCACCACAACGTGCATTCAGTGCGATCACTGTGCGTTGGCAGCGCATGCATGAAATCGCATTCGTGCATACGTTCTGTAGTGTGAATGAGCCCTTAATAATAAATGCAGCAACAGTTACCCCAGACACCAGAAAATAAACGCAATGTGTGCAACATTTCAGCAGAAAATCATGCAATGTGGGCCACATTTCACCAGAAAACAAAAGCAGTGGGCCACATTTCACCAGAAAACAAACGCAGCGGGCCACATTTCACCAAAAAACAAACGCAGCGGGCCACATTTCACCAGAAAACAAACGCAGTGCGCCACATTTCATCAGAAAACAAACGCAGTGGGCCACATTTCATCAGAAAACAAACGCAGTGGCCCACATTTCATCAGAAAACAAACGCAGTGGGCCACATTTCACCAGAAAACAAACGCAGCGGGCCACATTTCACCAGAAAACAAACGCAGCGGGCCACATTTCACCAGAAAACAAACGCAGCGGGCCACATTTCACCAGAAAACAAACGCAGTGCGCCACATTTCATCAGAAAACAAACGCAGTGGGCCACATTTCATCAGAAAACAAATGCAGTGGGCCACATTTCATCAGAAAACAAACGCAGTGGGCCACATTTCATCAGAAAACAAACGCAGTGGGCCACATTTCATCAGAAAACAAACGCAGTGGGCCACATTTCATCAGAAAACAAACGCAGTGGGCCACATTTCATCAGAAAACAAACGCAGTGGGCCACATTTCACCAGAAAACAAACGCAGCGGGCCACATTTCACCAGAAAACAAACGCAGTGGGCCACATTTCACCAGAAAACAAACGCAGTGGGCCACATTTCACCAGAAAACAAACGCAGCGGGCCACATTTCACCAGAAAACAAACGCAGTGGGCCACATTTCACCAGAAAACAAACGCAGTGGGCCACATTTCACCAGAAAACAAACGCAGCGGGCCACATTTCACCAGAAAACAAACGCAGTGGGCCACATTTCACCAGAAAATAAACGCAGTGGGCCACATTTCACCAGAAAACAAACGCAGCGGGCCACATTTCACCAGAAAACAAACGCAGTTTCACCAGAAAACCAACACAGTGGGCAGCATTTCACAGGACATAAGCATGTGACAAAACATTTTAGCAGAAAATAACACAGTGGTCCGCATTTCACCTGCAAAAACAAGTAATGTACTCACCTGATAGAAGTCTTCTCTTTCGGCTGGGCTCTGGCGCGCATCTCCCTCGGACGTTCCTTCTGCAGTGACAGTCTCCCGCGCTGCCGCTGACAGGCAGAGTGCAGGGCTACGGGAAGATGCCGCCCGAAGCCCTGTACTGGAGACACAAATAGTCTCCTGTACAGGGCTTCGGCAGCCATCTTGCCGTAGCCCTGGTCTGCTTCCCGGGAGACTGCGGGCTATGAACTGGATTAGGCTACGCGTGCCATAGGTTCGCCACCGCTGATATAGATGCACTCTCAGCTGTACTTTGTATAGCTGAGAACAAAAAGCATCTTTAAATTTTGGCTCCAAGGCTCCCCATTGGTTCCTTATCGACCAATGGGGATCCTCCTGATCCCCATTGATCTGTTAAGGAACCAATGGGGACCATTGGAGCTAAAATTTAAAGATGCTTTTTGATCTTAGCTATACTAAGTATAGCTAAGAGCAGTGCGGCGGTGGCGGCGGGTGTGGCGGCGGGGCGGCGGAGATCTTCAATCAAGATGTAAAAGAAGGTCGCAAGATGGAGGATACTGTCGTGGGACCTAATTGGCGTGGGATTTTTTTCTTAAAGGTACAGGTAAGTATTTCTGGTTAATTTAGAACAAGGACTTTTCTCGTTGTTGCGTTTTTATTTCATTTAACCCTTTATGGAAATGGGTAAGGGGTGCACCACTATACTCATTTCTCCTGGGAGGGGGGCAGGCATCTGGGTTCCCCTTCTTAAAGGGGACTCCCAGATGCCACCATGAACCCCCCCCCCCCCAGGGAGTCGTCGCCCCCACCTCCTCCTGGGGCACCGGAGGTGGAGAAGAGCCCCTTGTCCATGGATTGGACAAGGGCTCCGGGGGGGAGGGGAAGGCTTGGCTGCCCCTCCCCCCGAAGCCCCCCCATACCATGGACCATGCGGGCTGGTATAGCTCAGGGTGCGAAGCCCCAGTCGGCCGGGGCTCCGCATTCTGGCTATCCCAGCCTGCATAGGGGACAAGGGGTTACAGAGGCTCGGGAGGGGGGACCCCACATCATTTTTTTCAAAAAATTTCCCATTCTCTGAACATATCCCAAAAATTTAAATTAAAAAAAAAAAACAATTAAAATGTTTCAATTTTTTTTTTTAAATAATGTTTCCCAGTATCTTTTTAACATATCCTGCAAATTTGGTGTTGCTAGGATTTAAGGCGACTTTGCTATTAACTGCTAAAGTCGGCGAGAATTGTTTCCGCCACGGAAATGTCATTACGCGATTTAAATAGATACATTTTCCTCTTTGAAGATTTAAAATCGATTTTCTCGAAAACTATAAGGTCTTTTTGAAAAAAAAAAATTTCCTCTTGTTCACAATTTTCTTCTTAACATTCCCTGCAAATTTGGTGTTTTTAACTTTTAAGGGGGCTTTGCTATTAAACATTAAAGAGGAGCTGTTAGGTATAAGGTCTCAGAGAAAATAAACACATATATCAGTAGCTAAAGATTGGCTGTACTTACATTACATATGCATTTCACTGTCCACGTTTGGATTTCACAGAATTTGTATATAGTATATGCAGAGATAGATGCTCCTGACAGCTCATGGCAGGCTCCATGTTTTTCTGTCAAATGTGTCGTCATGTCCTGCCTGCTTCCTGATCACAGATAAGCTCGTACTTGAACAACACAGTGTGCAGTGAATATTAATGAGCCATGTGGCTAGGAACAATAGCTGACTCCTGCAGTGTACTCTGCCTGGAGATTTATCAGTGCTACGCGCTGGACTGATTACAAGCTGCTGTAACGTCTCATTAGCAGCCGAGGGGAGGGCCCCAGAATGCTTTGCAGTATAGTATGCGGCTTGCGTCCTCTTGGGTTTTAACAGCCTTGCTGATAAGCACACATCAAAGGTAACTGAGATTTTTATCTTCACTAATGGCTTTTGGGCTTCCTTCTAAACTGTTTAACACAGGAGAATAGAGGTTTAAATTAGCTTCTGCAGCCTGACAGTTACTCTTTAAAGCCAGCGGGCAGATATTTTCCAAACGGCAGCAAAGCAGGGGTTAAAACGATAAATATCGTTCAGGCAGGACAAAAAAAAAGTTTTAAAACGATAATTTTCGTTTTTAAAGGTCTGCACTATTTTAACCTTTAAAACGATAAATATCGTTTTAAACATATATCGGGCAGAAGGGGGCACCATTATTTTGCCGGCGCCATTTTTCACTGGACGCCTAAATTAGTCACTCAGTCTACAGCCCTGTCTGGTATTATTCCGGCTTTGGCAGCACTCTTATCGGATTGCCCCTCGCAACAGCTACACTCAGTGCAAGATGCCTCGGAATCCATTAGCATCATTTAGTGTAATCCTCTACCCCTATCGGCAGTGCCTAGCATGATTACCTCACCAACACCCAGCGCGATCCACCTACTCTCCTCCCCAGCGAGCAGCACCCAGCATGATCCTCCCTGTCCATTCTTGCCTAATAGCACACACCATCACCCTCTTTCCCCACCCGTCGTGACCTTAATATCCCACCCGGCTACATTTTCATGCCACCCGGCTGGAAAAAAATTCTGGGGAGAACACTGGGAAGGAGGCAGTGGCGTATCTGGGTAAGAAAGTGCCTATGGCAAATACTGAAATTGCGCCCCCCCCCCCCCCACCACCACCACCTTTGCAAAGTATTATATCCCTGTAAAAAAAAACCACAGCCAGGTGCCCCAAGAAGAAAATTTTAAGAGAATGGCATGTGGCCAGCTACTTTCCTGGGGCCTCTTCCAGTCCCCAGAAGTTCTTCTGGTCCCTCGCTGTCAATCATTCCGCGCTGCTCCATCAGCCGCTCTGCTCCTCCGAAAGCTGCCTGTGCGGTCATGTGCCTTCTCCATCGCACTTCCATGGCTGGGAGCATGATGTGCGCAGTAAGTAAAAATTGCTACTGTGCATGTGCAGAACACACCCAGCCACAGGAGCATGATTGAAGAGGCACAGGGCAGGGCATGTGTAGTGGCTCACGACTTTTGGAGGTAGACAGTGACAGAACGGATGAGTGCAGAATGACAGTGAGGGCACAAAACGACTTTGAGTGGCTGGAAGAAGCCTCAAGTAAGCTAAACTAGCCAGATTCATTGCACTTAAAAGTACATTTAAAGGGAGGATAACAGATAGAAAGAGGGGGGGAGTGAAGCAGAGAGAGGGGAGAGTGGGATGGGGGAATGGAATAGAGTGGGAAGTGTGGGAAAGTAGACAGTGGACACATAAGAGATGGCACAAAAAAAGAGGGTAAAAACAAGAAGGGGGCAGAGGAAAAGGAACAGGAGGGAAACACTGGGTTGAAATGGAGGAATCTCTTCCCCAGTCCTGTTTGCTGTACTGTGCAGAATAGAGAGGGCAGACAGAGGATAGGACATGCTAGGAGGGAGAGAGAGAGAGAGATGATAGAACAGCCAAGGCAAATAATTATCTTATCTAAATTGTCTGGAGCTCCTTTACTCTGCTCCGGTGCCTTCACAACCTTGTCTTCACACATGGCTGTCAGCGTCACTGTGACTGTCTCATGTCTGTAAAAGCAGTGGCTGGCTGCTTTCAGATTTAGACGATTTCTCTCTGCCTATCTAAGTAGTGTGCACTGACTCACTAACTTAGGCTGCGGCAGCTACAGCTCCGACTGTTCCCCTCTGCTCTCCCACCCCCATCAGCCCCAGTGGCGGCAGCAGCAGGGCTCCAATTAGGAGGGAGATACGAGGGTTGCCACGTGGATGAAGCAATCAGCAGGGAGGTAACTGTGTACAGTAACGCGCCAGCGGCCAGCTAAATACTCGGCATGGGAAGGAGCCAGGATGTGCAGAAAACGGGACCTTGCTGGGAGGGAAGGAGGGGAGATGAACGGATTACTTATGCGCCCGCTTGGGGGCGAGTGACAAGGGCGCCTATAGCAGGTGCCCCATGTGCATGCCTCCAGATACGCGTCTGGAAGGAGGGAGGCGCTAGTGGAGGGGAGTGAGCCGCCCCTCCATCAGGCGCCTGTAGGCGCGTGCCTACCTTGCCTAATGGTAAATCCGGCCCTGGTTTTCGGTGATGTGTATCTAATGCTGAAATCCAATCTATGCCTGTGCTCATATGTATTTACAAAGCAAGACAGTACCTAAGGCAATGCAGATTCTAGGAGAAAAAAAAGTAAGGGAGGAAATTACATCAGGATTGGCTTTAGTCAGAGGAAAGCAAGTTGTCAAAGGCCAGGAACTAAATTCTCTTTATTTACTATATATAATTCACTGGAATCAAAAAGTGGATAGTACAATACATCTGTATAAGTAAAACAAGTTGTTTTCTATTTATATACAGTATGTGTTTTTTTTTCTGGCACAGTATGGCTGACCTTGCGCTTTAAAGAGGAACGGTCGTGAAAATCTTAGAATTTAAAACACATACAAATCAGAAGTACATTTCTTCCAGAGTAAAATGACTTTTCTCCTATGTTGTTGTCACGTACAGTAGGTAGTAGAAATCTGACCTTACCGACAGGTTTTGGGTTAGTCCATCTCTTCATGGGGGATTCTCAGCATGGCCTTTATTCTTTATAAAGACATTACTTGAAAAAAATGTATACAGTTATGCTGGACAGCCTTCCTCACCGTACACTTTTTTTTGGCAGTTGGTTGGAGCAACTGCCATTCTCTAAGTGCTTTTATAAATAACTAGGCCTAAAACCCATTTAAAAATGGGCACTATGCTATGTCCCCCTCCCCCTGCACTGGTGTCCCTCTTATCGGCCCCCATACATCGTGCGATGCTCATCCACGCGCACGCCGCGTGCGCACCCACCCCTTTGGGACCCGTCCTCCTCTGCCGCGCGTCATCCCCCCCCCCCCCCAGTTCTCGGCAATGTCTCTGGTCTCTGCGTCCCTCAGTGCACTGATACACAAACATGGAATGCAGGGACACTTGTGTTTTATTGTATAGGATGAAAACCCTAAGAGCCCCCTATGATAAGATGGGCTAGTCCAAAATCTCTGTTGGTAATGTCAGATTTGAGATTTCTACTACTTACTGTAAGTGACTGCAACATAGGAGAAGAGTAATGTATGGCTCATTTAACTCCGAAAAAAACATACTTCTTTTTTGAATATGTATTTTAAAATTTAAGATTTTTGCAAAAGAGGTCCTTTAAAGGGAACTTGAAGCGAGTGAAATTATTAAAATAAACACATGACGTAGCTGCAAATGAATATTACATACTAACCTCACAGTCAGTTCCTCTCAGAAGCTCACCATTTTCTTCTTACAGTGATCCCTTCCAGTTCTGACAATATTTAGTCAGAACTGAAATATACCAGTTGGTGTCAGTTATATATCAGCAGCTGTCAGTTACAACTGGATGTGCAAGGTAATGTCCATGTTTCCCTATGGCTCAAGTGGGCGATGTTACAGTTTAACAGTGTGCTGACCAGGAAGCTTTTATGGGGTAATGGTCAACTTTCAAAATGGAGGACGGAGAAATCCATCGATCACAGTGGACAAATGGGACGCAGGAGAGGAGAAAGAGATTGAGGAGTATACTACGTGGGAGGTGAGTATGACCTGTGTATGGTTATTTTGATTTTTGATTTTCAGTTCAGGTTCTCTTTAAGTAAAGAAGGCATAGTTTGCAACACCCCACACTAAGAAGGAATCAGCACTGCAATAATTTATAAGACAAGTATTTAAAATAGGCATGTAGCTGCGCTGATTCATAACGGAATGAATACGGCCGCCTCTGTATACCTATCATTTCAAGTTCCATTTAAGCTATATTTTTTGCTGACTGCTTCAGCATGTGTAAGGTCTGGCGTGGATACTGGAAAAACCTGGACGATATTCCTAATCGCCATGAGAGGGCAATATTACCTCAGAATCCATAGATGACAACAGAGCAAAAAAAACATTACTGGGAAGTTTGTATGTTCTGACAATTAGACAGTTCGGATACTTGAAAATCTAAATTTACTCTGCTTAATTTAAGGCTTGGAGAAGGAAATATATTTTAGGAGATGAGTGTAACAACAATCAATCCTTCTTAGTGAATATAATATAAATATATCATTTAATGTAATCTTCACTGCGAGTTAGTAATGCATGGAGGAGATAGTTGGATGGCACTAGTCTTGAAATGTATTAAGAAAAGTCTAACTCGAAACATAAATAGCAATAGATAAAAATAGCACTAACTATGCAGATACTATTTAAGAGAACGAAGCCTGAAAGAACAGATAATATCTTGTGCAGGTTACTCCTTGAATATATCTGAATATTAAACTTTGTAATATGCAGAATAATAGATGTATTTTAGGGTTGGTTCACACCTTTAGAAGCAGTGCTATGTGTTTACACCCCTGGGAAGTGCACAATGTGCAATGCCACTTTTCCCCTCCATGTGTTGCGATTCTGTTTTTTCAGAGAACGGAAAAATATCCTTAAGACTACTTTTACAATGGGGGGTTGCATTAAAGTGGGTTAGAACTGCAATTACAAAACTTGTGTACCTATTGCTAGGTACAAGTGTAGTTATTGTAAGAGGTTTGGCAAACAATTTTCTTTCTAAATAGCTAAATTCATATTTTATTTCTCTCCCTCCGGTGCCCGTATTATTAAGTCTGTGACGAACTATTGAAATGCACACCTCTGATAAAAGGTCACTCTCCCCACCTCCTCGCAGAGCCTGTAACTTTAAAGTGGTCTGAAGCTCTGACATAACATTCAATAAAAGTGTGTTTTCCTACTTTTTATTACTCATACAGTTATCATCTTTGCTTTTGTGCACAAGTAATATTGTCTGTCTACAAATTACAAGTTTCAAAAGCGTAGTTTACCTTGCCCTGAAAGCTGCCATCTTCTAGTGATCTGGTATGCTTGAAGCACAGAGCGCTTCTCACAGAATGTTTTCAGTTGTTTACACACAAATGTCACAACATTGGAATATAAACAAAGATACTGTTATCTCCCGTTTGGATGCGGATTTCAAGCTGAATAGCATTTCCATGGCAGGACAAGGTGCTGTTTAAAGGGAACCTAAACTGAGATGGATATGAATTTTTTCTTTTAAAATAATACCAGTTGCCTGACTCTCCTGCTGATCCTGTGTCTTTAATACTTTTAGCCACAGCCCCTCAACAAGCATGCAGATCAGGTGCTCTGACTGAAGTCAGACTGGATTAGCTGCATGCTTGTTTTAGGTGTGTGATTCAGCCACTACTGCAGCTAAGGAGATCAGCAGGACTGCCAAGCAAATGGTATTGTTGAAAAAGAAACATCTATATGCCTCTCAGTTTAGGTTCCCTTTAACTGTTTAGAAGACGTTATGCTACAATTTCTTTTCTGGGATAGTAGCTTTAAAGCTGTAAGGAATCTTAGAGCACAGTAGAAATGCTGACTTTCAGACCACTTGAAACGTCCTTACGTTGGGCAAATTGGGGCGCCTGCAAACACCCCCCCCCCGGCCGCCCCTTGCTGCCTAGTCACAGCAGGCAGCCCAGCTTCAGACCTCCGATCAGCCGGCGACCAGTGAGTGCAGGCGCTAGGACCTCGCAGACACCACACTGATATGTAGAAGTGACATTACTTCCGCATATGCATTGTGGTGTCCACGGAGTACCGTGTGCCCGTTCTAACTGGTCGCTGGCTGATTTTGAGGTCTAACGCTGGGCTGCTGCTGTCACTACAGTGAGTGCTGAGACCCTGTCAGAACCTACAATCACAGGGCTCCTGTCGCTACTTAAACTGGGGGGCACATATTACTACGTAAACTGGGGATCCCTGTCACTACCTAAACTGGGGGCACCTTTCACTACATACACTGGGGGGCACCTGTCACTACCTAAACTGGGGGGCACCTGTCACTACAGAAAACTGGGGGGCCCTGTCACTACCTAAACTGGGAGCCCTGTCACTACATAAACTGGGAGGCACCTGTCACTACCTAAACTGGGGGGGCACCTGTCCCTACCTAAACTAGGGGGTACATGTCACTACATACACTGGGGGGCCCTGTCACTACCTAAACTGGGGGGCACCCATGTCGGAGGCACTCTCAATCTAATTCCTACTATAGTCCTAGTCTAATATCTCACCATTGCTAAGTTCATGTAAATTTGGCTCCATCCATGACCACACCCACATTCTGGTCCATGACCACACCCATTTTTCGGTGCACAACATGCCCCCCAATTCTTGGTGCGGTGCACCGTACCACTACCCCCCCCCCTCCTTTTTTTTGCCAACCTCCCTGGAACATTTTCTGCGGACGCCCATGAAAACTCAGGAGAAAAGTTAATAGGATATGGGCCAAGGTGTAACATTGTCTGGTATGTATAGATGTATGGTCTGGTATGTATAGATGTATTCTGACCAGGGGCGGCGCCAGGGGGGGTGCTTTGGGGTGCTGAAGCACCCCCTAAAATTCTCCAAGCACCCTATTAGCACCCCCTGGCGTGAACTGACTGTAACAATCCCTGGAGAAGCAGCTGTGGGCAGTCTGGATGCCTCTGCAGCTGCTTCGGTTTCACTGTCAGGCAGGTCTACCGTCCCTCCGGCATCTAGCACGCCGAGGAGGGGACTGTCAGTGGCTCACAGAGTAGCTTTGTCACGCGCACACAGTGGATGGATGAGGCGATTTCTTTAGCAGTCAAGATTGATCGTCGAGTCCGTTATCAAAGACAGACTCGAGCTAGACCGCCAAGAAAGCACTCTTATATTCCTTTTTCTGCTCCTTCTCCTCCTCAGGATGAACCGATGCAAATCGGACAATCTAAGCTTTTGGAGGTTGAGAAAAACAGGAGACGTACTGAAAGACTTTGTCTGTATTGTGCTGAGAAGGGTCATATGGTACAAAATTGTCCCAGGAAGGCGGAAAACTCTATCGCCTAGGTGTAGCTGGAGGTACTACCCTAGGCGATTCTGTCTTACCTCTAAAAAATAATCGCTTACTGCTCCCGTGTTCTATCACCTGGGAGGATCAAGTCCGGTCCACCCAGGCATTTATAGAGTAGACTCGGGTTCTGCAGCTAATTTTATGGATTATGATTTTGCTGTCAAGTTTGGCTTTCCTTTCGTTTCCTTGGGACGTCAGATTGTGGTTACTGCAGTGGATGATTCACCACTACAGGGCAAACAACCTCTCTCTTACAATCCTGTATTATTGTGTCAGATTGGAGTTTTGCATAGAGAACAAATACAATTCTTTGTAGATGGCTACCTCCACAGTGATTCTTGGTATGCCGTGGCTTCAAAAACATTCCCCTCAGATCGACTGGAGTTCCAGACAACTGTTGAGCTGGTCCTCTTTTTGCCATCATCATTGTATGGAAAAAGTCACCATTTGTGCTACCAAGGTTCATGTGGAGGGGTTGCCTACTCAGTATTCAGACTTTTCTGATGTTTTCTGTCCCAAAGCGGCAGATAAACTTCCTCCTTATCGAAGTTTTGACTGCCCCATTGAGTTGAGATCAGGTTGTATGCCTCCCAGAGACCATTTGTATAACCTTTCTGGGCCAGAGAAACTTGCTATGCTGGAGTATATTAAAGAAAACTTGGCCAAAGGGTTAATCCGTCCTTTTAGGTCCCCGGCCGGGGCAGGCTTCTTTTTTGTAAAAAAGAAGGATGGGCGACTTCGGCCTTGTATCGATTACAGACAGTTGAACAAAATTACTGTAAAGAATCGTTATCCCCTCCCTCTGATTGATGACTTGTTCTCTCAAATTACTGATGCCAGTATTTTCACCAAGCTTGATCTCAGATAAGCATACAACCTGGTTCGCATTAGAGAGGGTGACGAGTGGAAGACGGCATTCAACACACCCGACGGGCACTATGAGTACCTGGTGATGCCCTTCAGGTTGTGCAACGCACCTGCCATCTTCCAAGAACTGATTAATGAAGTTTTTAGAGAGGTTCTGGGGCGGTTCGTCCTTGTATACTTAGATGACATACTCATTTTCTCATCTAGTATTTCTGAGCACAGGGAGCATGTGAAATATGTACTAAAGAAACTACGACAAAATTCCTTGTATGCCAAACTTGAGAAATGTCTTTTTGAAGTTTCTGAGGTTCCCTTCCTGGGGTACATAATTTCCACTGCCGGACTCTCTATGGACCCCAAGAAGGTTTCTGCTGTCTTGGAGTGGCCACAGCCTTTAGGGTTGAAGGCACTCCAGCGATTAATTGGTTTTGCCAACTATTACAGGAAGTTTATTAAAAGATTTTCTGCTGTAGTGTCACCCCTCACAGAACTTACCAAAAAGGGAGCAGATACTTACAATTGGTCAGCAGAAGCACAATCTGCATTCTCAACACTTAAGAAATTGTTCTGCTCTGCTCCCATTTTGAGACATGTGGATATCACGCTCCCTTTAGCACAGTCTAGCACGCAGAGGAGGGGACTGTCAGTGGCTCTGTATGCGGGAAGGAGGCGCGTCAGCTGACCGGCTGGTCGGCTGACGTCAGCGGAGACTTTCGGCGTCTCCGATTGGCTGATGAGCGGAGGCGTGGCCGAGGGGTCTCCTCCGCTTCTTAAGCGCCGTGGTTTCACTTGCAACGTGTCTGCTGTTGCGAATGCTACGTGTTAGCACTCAGACCCTTTGATAGATCCGGTGTGCTTTGATCCGGGAGGAAACCGGGAATTTCACACAGACTAGGATTATTATTGTTATTTGATATATATATTGCTTGATACCTGTGTATGACTCTGGCTCTCTCTTCTGACTTCCCTTTCGCTGAACGCCTTTGTACTATAGCCATCTGATCCTGTTGCTAACTCTGCCTGTATTACCTTGATCCTCTTGCCTGCCGATACTGTACTGTATCTTCCTGTCTGTTGCCAAACTGATCTGTCTGACTACTCTACTCACCAGTGAGCCCTTGTCACTGGTGAGGTTATTACTATTAGTGCCCACCAGCTCCTCTGGTGAGGACTTCTGTTTTGATAGTCTCCACCAACACCTCTGGTGAGAACTATTACATTGTTATCATACACCAGCTCCTCTGGTGAGAACTATTGCATTTGTTATCATTCACCAGCTCCTCTGGTAATAGCTCCTGCACTGATAAGTGCTCACCAGCTCCTCTGGTGAGGCTTTCTTTACTGATAGTACTCACGAGCTCCTCTGGTGAGCTATCTGCATTACTGTTGCACCAAGCACGTTACACCTGTTACACCTTTTCTATTTGTTGTCACGGCAACTTCTGATGTACCAGCATTATAGGTGATTCTGCAGATCATCTTATAATCAGGTATACATCTGCATTATTGGTGATACTGCAGATCACCTAATAATCAGAATTCTGCCTTTTGCTGACACAAATCGTTACACTGACTTTCGGCATCTAATAGACGCCGTGGTCAGTTCACCGGCAGCAGCAGCCTGCAGCTCCAGCAGCGGCAGAGCAGGGCTACGGGAAAATGGCGTCCGAAGCCCTGCTCTGGAAACTTCTAGTCTGCAGTGCAGGGCTTTGGGCGCATTTTCCCGTAGCCCTGCTCAGCGCTGGAGTTTCAGTTGCTGGCTGCAGAGGATCGTGGGAGCTGTGCGCCGGACGGAGGTCGGGCGGAACAGGAGTTCCTCAGGTAAGTAAATAGTTTTTTTCTATTACAGACAGGCAACCAGCCAGGTGTATGTTCTAGTCAAATCTGCTGACATGATTGCATGTATTTTCTGGGCAAATATGCGGACATGATTACATGTATTTTCTGGTCAAATCTGCCGACATGCTTGAGCATGTTTTCTGGTCAAATCTGCCACATGATTGAAAGTGTTTTTTGGTCAAATCTGCCAACAGGATTGAACATATTTTCTGGGCAAATCTGCCGACATGATTGAACATGTTTTCTGGTCAAATCTGCCACATGATTGAAAGTGTTTTTTGGTCAAATCTGCCAACAGGATTGAACATATTTTCTGGGCAAATCTGCCGACATGATTGAACATGTTTTCTGGTCAAATCTGCCACATGATTGAAAGTGGTGTTTGGTCAAATCTGCCAGTAGGATTGAACGTATTTTCTGGGCAAATCTGCTCACATTACGTGTATTTTCTTGAGAAAACCTGCACAATTATGTGAATTTTCTGGGGAAAGGGTCACCAAAACTTGGGCCCACTGTCTTTGTGTTGCACTTTTAAAGGAAACCCGAGGTGAGAATAATATTGAGGCTGCCATATTTATCTCTTTTTAAGCAATACCAGTTGTCTGGCTGCTGTGCTGGTCCTCTGCCTCTAATTCTTTCAACCATAGACCTTGAACAAGCATGCAGCAGGTCAGGGGTTTCTAAAAATATTGTCAGAACTGACAAGATTAGCTGCATGCTAGTTTCTGGTGTAAATCAGTTCACTACTGCAGCCAAATAGATCAGCAGGGCTGCCAGGCAACTAGTATTGTTTAAAAGGAAATAAATATGGCAGACTCCATATCACTCTCACCTCGAGTTCACTTTAAATTACAGTTAGCTCCGCCCTCATCCGATCATGGCCACGGCCAATTTTTTGCCACTGCGCGCTTCGCACACCGCAGGTTGTAGCCACACCCACTGAAGCGCGACGCAGGTCATCTGCTACCCCGGAAATTGGTCCAGCACCTGCATAGCACCCCCTAAACAAAAATCCTGGAGCCACCACTAATTCTGACTAACAATGTCCTTGAACATTGGCAGTGAAAGAGGGGGCCTGGCCTTATCTGAAGCAGTAGGGAAAACAGGGAAGACTCAGCCAGAGCAGAATGATGGCTATTGCTGCAGTCTTCTCTGATGAAGCAGGTTACTTTAGCTCCCGGTGCTCAGCACAGAAGTTGGGTGCCGTTATAGCACTAGTGCAATGCTGCGCACCTGCGCAAACCCCAAATTACATCTCCCTCCGATTTGCTACAACTCAGAGGGGAAATAGCATTTAACGCCACTGGGGATTTGAGTGGGGCAGGGTTAGCCGTCAATCAGCTCGCCCTGAACCCAGCTTACTGGCAATGTTACTATACATACGCTTCTCTGTCTCTGAGGCTGTACTGAGGTTTATCAAATTAGGGAAGTCAGAGGGTATACACAAATGAGTTGAATTCACCAAGTCTGATTTAGAGCGTGTGCCTTGAAGCAGTCTTTATTCTGGTACATGGAAAAGAAAACTGGTAACTTGATCTGATCTGAGGTGAAAGGTTTACTTCAGGTATGCCCCATTTCTTAATCAGTGATAGGAAGACCTATATTTTTTTTTAAATGTATTCAGTGTTGTCTAATTGATTTCTGGATAGGTAATCAGCCTTGAAATTGTCTGGGACACTTATGCTGGGAATACACGGTTCGTTTTTGCCTTCGTTTAAACCTTCGTTTCGATTGTGCCTTTTGTCCTTTTCGATCCCGAAATAATCGGTCATACGGTTAATATCACCACCCACGGTTTCGTTTTTTTTTTCGATTCTGATGGTTTCGTTTTTCCAATGATCGAAGGCTGCAAAGAAACGAAACGAAAATCCCTTTTTACAGGGACGGACTAGCATAAACGAATATATAATCGATCTGAACAGCCATCAAGCCTACCAATGGCTCGATTAGATGGATAAAGAGAGATAATATCAAACATGTTCGATCACTAGTCGTTCGTTTTTGGGGTCTATTAATCGAAACTATAATGAGATTATGACTATTTTCACATACGTTTTCAACACTCGATTCGTTTACCGAACGAATCGAAGGTTTAAACGAAGGCAAAAACGAACCGTGTATTCCCAGCATTACTGACCATATACAATGGTGGTAGTGTTGCCAACCTCGGAAATACATTTTTACTGACAAAGCACAAATAATTTACTGACAGAACACTTTTTTTTACTGACGTCTAATATTATTGAAATTAAATGAAAGATATCACACATGCGCCCCACGTGCAATACACCGGCAACCACGTACTCGAACGAGGAAGAAGAGTGCAGTGGCGGACACCGGACAGGTGAAGTATTAATGCACGGCATCTGGTTGGGCGGACTTTGATACATTTACATTTGGGGGATCCTACTAGGGGGTTTCCTTCACATTTGTTCTCAATTATCACAGCCCTTACCGCTGCACACCTTATCGAGCATACCAACCTGAGATTTTCCAGCATGTCCGGTTGTTACATGCGATAGATAAATTGGTTTGATTGTCAACTAGGCATGCTCTTGATGACACCGATTTTTGTAATATCAATAATAATTGTCTTATCTGATGGTTGATCGGCCGCCAAGTCTACAGATGTATGGACACCTTTAGCTACAGCAGTGTACATCCCAGAGTGATACATGAACTGATAAGCGGTAAGTGCTGTGATCTAAGAAAGAGAGAGGGTTTTTTTACTGACACCACAATTTTTTTTATGGACTTTACTGACAGTCCAGATTTGTTGACTTTTTTACTGACTGTCAGTAAATTTACTGACGGTTGGCAACACTGTGGTGGTATAGTATTTCCTCTGTATAAATCACTTGTGAGGTCACATCTGGACCATTGTAGTCCCTTACACACTCCAATGAGTTCTGGGTCACCATGAGCTTGCTGGTTAGTCTGTACCTCTCGGTTTACAAGCCCTACTCCATAGAGCCAAATTAATCCATGCCATGCACTGATGAGGATCAAACAATCCGAAACAGTCTGTATGCATGTTGGATTATTATGGCTCTGTACAATTTAACAAGCTGACACATCATTGCATTCCAGCGGTTCTGGAGGTGTGTTTAGCTTCTAAGGGTACAATGGTTAATTTGCATATATTCAGCAGTGGTGCTCTGGGAGACATCTCGAGCTCACTCCAACCTGAATTATCGCAAATTCTTTCTGTTTTAGGAAAGCAATTTTTTGTTTTTCTTAACATCTTAGTAAGGGGGCTTTTAGGACCATTGTAGTCCCTTACACACTCCAATGAGTTCTGGGTCACCATGAGCTTGCTGGTTAGTCTGTACATCTGGAGTATGGGATACAGTTTTGGGCACTACAATATAGTAAGGACATTGACATTGTAGAACAGCTGCAAAGACTAGCAACTAAGTTACTTACAGGCATGGATGGTCTCACTTACCAAGAAAGTATAGACAAACTGGACATTTAGCTTGGAAAAAAAAATATTGGTGGCCTAAGTAACATACATAAATACATCCAAGGGCTTTGCCAATGAGCTTTTAATACTTAAATCTTTACAAAGGACAAGAGGACATGAGCTAGCTGCACATGGAGGAAAGGAGCTTTTACCATCTACAGTGTATTTAGGAAAGGGGTTTTCATAGAAAGCGTGGTTAAAGGGACTCCGAGCTCACCCAAAAAAAGAAAGTTGTACTCACCAGGGGCTTTCTCCAGCCCAGTGCTGGTCGGGAGGTCCCACGCCGGCGTCCTGGCTCCTCTCCTTCTCCCCGCTCCGGAATGGCTGACAGGCCGCAGCCCGGGCGACACTCTCCCGAGTGTCGGGCTGCTTCTTCCGCATATGACGCGGATTACGTCACACGCCGGCCGCCTCGCGTCATCACGGCGGCTGGCGTGAAAGTACTGCACATGCGCGCTTTAATCGCGCATGCGTAGTACTTTCACGCTGGCCGCTGTGATGACGTGAGGCGGCCGGCGTGTGCCGTCAGCTGCGTCATACGCGGAAGGAGCAGCCCGACACTCTGCCGAGTGTCGCCCGGGCTGCGGCCTGTCAGTCATTCCGGAGCGGGGAGAAGGAGAGGAGCCAGGATGCCGGCGTGGGACCTCCCGACCAGCACTGGGCTGGAGAAAGCCCCTGGTGAGTACAACTTTCTTTTTTTGGGTGAGCTCGGAGTCCCTTTAAGGTGTGGAATATCTTATCACTGGAAAAAGGATGATACATTCTATAGCTTGATTTAAAGGGGGTCGCTTGGATTGCTTTATTTTGTCTGCAGAAGTGCTGTGTGTGTATTGCATACTGGTTACTGGCGGTTTTCCACACTGAAGTAGTGTACATTATAAAGGAGTGTCCTAATTTAACAGCTAAACCTTTGGTTTAAAAAGAGTCAGTTTACATGGTTGACAGCATTACATCTCCTGGCCTGGATAGGCTGGAAGAACCGTGGAATTTAACAAAAATTATTTATATGTAACTTAGTGTACCTACTGAGCTGCAATCATAACCCATGAAAGAATACATAAATTACAGAGCCAAACCACACAAAACTTTTATTTAATTTTGTGCAGTGTAAGTAGGGGCTAGAACAGGCATGGGCAAATTCGGCCCTCCAGCTGTTACGGAACTACAAGTCCCACAATGCATTGCAGGAGTCTGACAGCCACAGTCATGACTCATAAAGGCAAATGCATTGTGGGACTTGTAGTTCCGTAACAGCTGGAGGGCCGAGTTTGCCCATGCCTGGGCTAGAACCTCCTTTGGGTTGTTATTTTTACCACTAAGACCAGAAGCAAGATACACTATCCCAAACAGGAACACTAACCGCAGTAAGAATTCAGAATGCAACTTTTTGTGCAGAACAACATTCAAACTGTTAAACACAGCACTTTGTTCAGTGGAAAATTCCTTGCTTCAGTGGAAAACTTCTGGCCACATCTGAAGAGGTGGTAACATTATCTTTTGTTTACATTTCTTAGTCAGCTACAATTAGTATACAGCCAACAGTGTGCTGAAACTGACTGTACACATTATAGGGCCAGAGAGAGCTGAGAAGTGATCACTGGATACATTATAATATTTAAATATAGCAGCTATGCTGTAAAATGCAATGGCAGCTTTTAGAGCAGATAAACTCTACTTTAGAATTGGTAATTTGTAAACACACAAAAGTACTTGTGCACAAAAGCAAATATAATAACTGTATGTGTTATAAGAAGTAGGAAAACACATTTTTTTGAATTTTTAGTTAGAGTTCTATCCCACTTTAACCCACCAAAACCTGCCAAGGACATTCACAGTGTCAGAGGTGCAAGAAGGGAATTAGGAGCAGTTTTTTTATGATTACTATAATTCAAAGCATCTATAGAAGTGATTATTACAAGCACAGGACCAATAAAGAACTAATACTGCGGTTGAGGAAGGGCCCTGGTGCAGTCACAACCTCTGCAACCCCTTTTGCTATGCCACTGCCACCACCTCATTTGTGCACATAAAACAAAGATACAGCAAAATATGATGCTATACCTTATTACCAGGGTCATATACAATCTTTGGCATACTGTACATACATGTCTGGGAATATGCAGGAGGTTATTATCAACATAAGTACATTTTCATTCCTGAAACTATGGAATAGTCTTTTATGGAATGACATCACTAATTAGTACAGGTAGGGCAATTTCTAGCCTTTTTGTCACTCCAGGCAAGAAGTCCTGTGTCAAAACCCCTCCCCCCTAGAAACACACACACACACACACACACACACACACACACACACACACACACACACACACACACACACACACACACACACACACACACACACACACACACACACACACACACACCCCACCGATCCTGTCGCATTTCGTTGCACACACCTCCCTGCACTCCTCCAGCTTAGAGTATAAGTGCACAGTATTGGCCTAGTGCCCAGCATTTCCTACTGCACGTAGCATTATTACATGCACCATGAGGACAATGAGGTGCCAGCCCTAGAGGGAGCAGGAGACATACAGGATGGTCACACAGGCACAGCATTGGACCCTGTCGGGGAGGTGAGAGCACAGCTTCTGCTGCACTATACATTTACACACTGGGCTGAGGGAACGAAGGAGGGGGACAGGGACAGATAGTGGCACAGGGAGGAAGAAAGGAGAACAGAAGGAGCCATGGCACAGTGGGACAGAGTGATGCACAAGGGCAGAGGTAGCACAAGGGGAAAGAAGAAACAAGGGGACAGAGGGAGGCACTGGGGATGGGGGGGGGGGGAGCGGTGGCACCGAGGGTTGCAGCTGCCTGCAACTTACACTATCCGGACCTTGGGATGTCTGTTCTCCAGGGACCTGCAATGCTGCTGCTCCTCAGGACACCAAACGCCCTGCTGCTGCACACACCCAGCAGAAGAAGGTGATATAACACGTGTGTCACGGATGGTTGTGTGGTCGCAGACGCGCCCTAGAACCGCCTGTGAATAAAATGCGATCGCAATCGATTCTCTGCATCAATTGCGATTCAGATCAATAGAATCTGGATTGGTTGTGTAGGGGCTACCTGTAGCAACCTGGAGTTTCTCTTTCTCCCAGCTGTCACGGAACAGCCGGGAGGAATTTTTCTGATTTCTTGGTCAGATTTGCCAGTCATTGCAGCGATCAGAAACTGACATTCCTGGTTTTTTAAAACCCAAGTTTTTCTCCTCTTCCTCTCAGCGGGGGATGGCAGTAACTTAGCTGAAGGATGTCTTTTGATTTGCTAATCAGCTTGGACAATGCTTGTGTCCAAGGAGAATGTTTACTTTTAATTACCTCAGGGAGATGTCCATAGTCATCCATTTGGTGAGCCAGCAAATGACACTTCCCTCACAGCAGGAGGCCTATTCAAAACCTGCTTTCCCACAGACTCCATGGCACCTATGGAGGGCAGATCTGAATGCATGTGTGGTATGATTTCTTGTCGGTATAAGAAGACCGTATATCGCACAGCTATGAAATTCATATAGTTTTATTCGTTAAAGTCTGCCCAACGTGCGGATTTAAAATTCATGGCAATAGCTCATCCAGTTATTGTGGTATGAATCTTCTCAGGAACCTGAGAAGCTACCCTAGTCATGTCTGATATCATATTAATCTGTATTTTCCGACAAGTATGAATCTGCTATCCACCTAAATATGACATGTATCGTTTGAGTTACGGCATTTTATAAGTTTAACCCTAAAATCTCTCAGAGGGAGGGAACTGTCATTGGTGGGTAATTCAGAGGGCGGCAGGCATGGCCACACCCCCGAGCCAGCTTCATCAAAAGCACATGGCCAGCAGGCGGACCTCATTCCTCCATTTTCCACCTTCATGAGAGCTGCGGCCGCTTTGAGGAACAGTGGCGGCCATCTTGTCTGAACTTTGCTCCTGGACTGACACAAAGCACATTTTCCATGTGCTCAGATTTTCCCAGAAAGGACATCTTTCCATGAACTTTAGGTATCCGGTTTTTCTCCATTTTTATTTTCTATACTGTGTTATCCTTTGTCTCTATAATTGTTGATTTTAACGATTTTCTGTATATATTAATTATTTATATTGTATTTCAATAAACCGACACTATCGTCAGTTGTTGCTCCAGCTACCCTATTATTCAGCCATACAGAAACTGAACCTAGACTTCTGAGGAGACGCTACTGTTGTTGCTAGCTAGACAGAATAAGTGTGTTTAACCGTTTTATTTGCAGGTCCAGAAATAGCCAGTCAGTGAGTTCCTCTGCCTCAGAAAGCAGAGGTGGTGCCCCCCCCCCCCCCCCCCAGACCAATGGCACTCCAGGCTATCCTGATTCTTTACCAGAAGCATGCAACATAATTCTTTCAAATTTTGGACACAGTGTAGAAGGATTCCGTTCCTGTTCGCAAATGTAACATTTTCTAAACAACAGGAAGTTAGAGCACTGTCTGCAAAGAGAAGTAAAACCCCACCTCTGTTGCTCAAATAAGTGCTGCATTAACACACACCTGAAGTAGGGATATGGATATGGATGTTGCCATATAATTTTTTTTTTCTAATTAATGTAAATTGCCTGGCTGTCCTACTGATCCTCTGCCTCTAATATTTTTAGCCACAGACCCTGAACAAGCATGCACATCAGATTTTTGACTACATTTTGATTGTATTTGCAACATGCTTGTTTCAGGTGTCTAATTGAGACTTTACAGATTTGTTAAAGATCAGCAGGATAGCCAGGTAACTGGTATAGAATAAAAGATAAATATGACAGCCTCCATATCCCTCTCACTTCAGGTCAGGTGTCCTTTAAAGAGGAACTTCAGCCTAAACAAACATACTGTAATTAAGTTACATTAGTTATGTTAATTAAAATAGATAGGTAGTATAATCTCTTACCCACCCTGTTTTAAAAGAACAGGCAAATGTTTGTGATTTCATGGGTGCAGCCATCTTTTTAGTTGAAAAGAGGTGACATGGAGCATGCAACACAGTTCCAACTGTCCTGTGTCCTGATCACCCCTCCCAGCACACTAGGCTTCAAATCTTAAATTCAACATTTAAAAAAACAAAATTGCGCCCGGGCAGATATCTTTGATGGGGTGGAGCTTAGCTTCTGTGCAGCTAAAAATGAGGCTTGGGTAAGAAAAACAAAGTTCTGATGCTGTGAAACTGTTAAAGAAACACCAAGCCCTTTCAGTGCTGCTGAGTAGGTTTTTAGTCTGGAGGTTCACTTTAAGTAATTTATGGCCAACTTCTGTTCTGCTGACAATCGCAAAAGTATGCAAGAAAAAGCAACAACAACAACTGTAAAACCCTAAGGCCCCGTTCACACTGCACGCGTTTCCAGCCGCATTTTGGAAACGCGTGCAGGTGGCCGACACGCACGACATCAGACATTGCATAGAGTGCAATGTCTGATGTTCACACTGCATGCGTTCCGGACCTGTGCGGTCCGGGAACGCATGCTGCACGCATTTTTGTAAAAACGCGTGGCTGTCCCATTCACTTTTCAGTGATGGGATCAGCCACGCAACGCACACAAACGCGGATGGCGTGCGTTCGCATGCGTGGCCATCCGCGTTTGTGATGTAAACGGGGCCTAAGGGGTTCTAAAGCCATCTCTCTCTCTCTCTCTCTCTCTCTCTCTCTCTCTCTCTCTCTCTCTCTCTCTCTCTCTCTCTCTCACACACACACACACAAACACGCACACGCACACATACACACACACACACGTACACGTTTTTGACTTAATTTCCATTTTAAAACTACAGTGTTAGCCTTCAAACGTACACACATTCTTTCATATATGAAATATAGTTACAGCAAGAGCATTACTGACTTCCAAAGACTTTATGCAAAATGGAAGTCAGTTTAAAGACGAGGATTTCAGACAAATGCATGGTTTATATACAGAGTTCTCTGAGTCAGTATAGAAAACAATCTGACCTACCATTCATATAAACTGTACAGTAAAAAAAAAATCAAAACAAGTAAAGTAGGAATAGCTGAGATCAACGCTAATTGCATAAATATAATTATTATTCCAACCTAACCAAAAGTTTTATAATAAAAGTATGGGCTTTTATGCAGATGTCAACAATTAAAGTAAAATAATACGTTCAACAGATTTCTGCTTTTTGCTCTTGCATGTTTTTGCTCCTTGCTGAATGCAACTCTTCATCCAGGTGTATTAACTGTTGGAGGAAACCTATGTTCGGACAGATCCAGCGATTCTCTTGTACCTTTTCTATGGCTTGTGTTAGAGAAAGATGATGATGAATCATTAGGTAAGCAAGAACCAAAGTTGCTGACCTGCTGATACCAACAGCACAGTGTACCAGCACCCTGTCTGAAAAAGAGCATACAGTGTTATTAAAAATTATTTCCTTACAGCAAATCAGTCACATCAAAATCACAATCTAATCAGAGGCTACCTTCAGTGAAAATGATCAATATTTCTAGAGACCTAACCTGCTGAAACCTTATGTAAATGTAACTTGTGCTGCAACATTGAACTGGGCCTCTCTACTTTCACCTCTTATTTGACCTTATTCACCTTTCACGATGGGTAGTTTCATGGATTAATGTGGAAGCCCAGGAGCCCTACTCACATTATCCTCACTTTCACAATGATGTCAGTAGCCTAATGAATACATTTGGAACTATTTTTCAAATGTGGATATGAACAGTGCAGCTCACATGCATTATCATCCCTTCATCGGCTCTCGGTGACATCATCGGGAGCCAATGGAGGAACACTAATGCACACAAGCTGCTCTGAAGAGGAGATGAGTGTCTCGGCGATAGAATACCTGTAGATATGGGCATTCTGCTGTGGTAGCTCTGCATATAGGCACAGGGAAGGAGAGAGAGGTGGGCACCCTTGATAGACATTTGGAAATAGATAGGTAGCCCCCCCGCCACCCTCCTGAAGTGGGTTGTAACATGGGTGGCAGCATGAACTCTCAATTCAGGTTAAAAAGATCAGGCATGCCTTAACTTTAGGACATAATTTTATGGTCTTAGTACCTTTCCTATTCATATTGATAAAAAATTTTTTTTAAATATTATGTTATTCTTTAAAAAAAATCTGAAGGCAGCATTATTAACCACTTGAGGACCTAGGGCTTTCTACCCCTTAAGGACCGGCCACTTTTTTTCCATTCAGACCACTGCAGCTTTCACGGTTTATTGCTCGCTCATACAACCTACCACCTAAATGAATTTTGGCTCCTTTTCTTGTCACTAATAAAGCTTTCTTTTGGTGCGATTTGATTGCTCCTGCGATTTTTACTTTTTATTATATTCAGCAAAAAAGACATGAATTTTGGCAAAAAAATGATTTTTTTAACTTTCTGTGCTGACAGTTTTCAAA
Source organism: Hyperolius riggenbachi (assembly GCF_040937935.1). Classification (NCBI taxonomy): domain Eukaryota; kingdom Metazoa; phylum Chordata; class Amphibia; order Anura; family Hyperoliidae; genus Hyperolius; species Hyperolius riggenbachi. The sequence continues at coordinate 185,039,025 of NC_090655.1, forward strand.
TAAAGTAAAATTTCTGTATACATGCAGCGCGAAAAATGTGGACAAACATGTTTTTGATAAAAAAAAAACCCATTCAGCGTATATTTATTGGTTTGGGTAAAAGTTATAGCGTTTACAAACTATGGTGCCAAAAGTGAATTTTCCCATTTTCAAGCATCTATGACTTTTCTGACCCCCTGTCATGTTTCATGAGGGGCTAGAATTCCAGGATAGTATAAATACCCCCCAAATGACCCCATTTTGGAAAGAAGACATCCCAAAGTATTCACTGAGAGGCATAGTGAGTTCATAGAAGATATTATTTTTTGTCACAAGTAAGCGGAAAATGACACTTTGTGACAAAAAAAAAAAAAAAAAAAGTTTCCATTTCTTCTAACTTGCGACAAAAAAAAATGAAATCTGCCACGGACTCACCATGCCCCTCTCTGAATACCTTGAAGGGTCTACTTTCCAAAATGGGGTCATTTGTGGGGTGTGTTTACTGTCCTGACATTTTGGGGGGTGCTAAATTGTAAGCACCCCTGTAAAGCCTAAAGGTGCTCATTGGACTTTGGGCCCCTTAGCGCAGTTAGGCTGCAAAAAAGTGCCACACATGTGGTATTGCCGTACTCAGGAGAAGTAGTATAATGTGTTTTGGGGTGTATTTTTACACATACCCATGCTGGGTGGGAGAAATATCTCTGTAAATGACAATGTTTTGATTTTTTTTACACACAATTGTCCATTTACAGAGTTATTTCTCCCACCCAGCATGGGTATGTGTAAAAATACACCCCAAAACACATTATACTACTTCTCCCGAGTACGGCGGTACCACGTGTGGCACTTTTTTGCACCCCAAGTACGCTAAGGGGCCCAAAGTCCAATGAGTACCTTTAGGATTTCACAGGTCATTTTGCGGAATTTGATTTCCAGACTACTCCTCACGGTTTAGGGCCCCTAAAATGCCAGGGCAGTATAGGAACCCCACAAATGACCCCATTTTAGAAAGAAGACACCCCAAGGTATTCCGTTAGGAGTATGGTGAGTTCATAGAAGATTTTATTTTTTGTCACAAGTTAGTGGAAAATGACACTTTGTGAAAAAAACATTAAAAATCTATTTTCCGCTAACTTTCGACAAAAAATAAAATCTTCTATGAACTCACCATACTCCTAACGGAATACCTTGGGGTGTCTTCTTTCTAAAATGGGGTCATTTGTGGGGTTCCTATACTGCCCTGGCATTTTAGGGGCCCTAAGCCGTAAGGAGGAGTCTGGAAATCAAATTCCGCAAAATGACCTGTGAAATCCTAAAGGTGCTCATTGGACTTTGGGCCCTTAGGGTTAGGGTGCAAAAAAGTGCCACACATGTGGTATCGCCGTACTCGGGAGAAGTAGTACAATGTGTTCTGGGGTGTATTTTTACACATACCCATGCTGGGTGGGAGAAATACCTCTGTAAATGACAATCTTTTGATTTTTTTACACACAATTGTCCATTTACAGAGATATTTCTCCCACCCAGCATGGGTATGTGTAAAAATTCACCCCAAAACACATTGTACTACTTCTCCCGAGTACGGCGATACCACATGTGTGGCACTTTTTTGCACCCTAACTGCGCTAAAGGGCCCAAAGTCCAATGAGCACCTTTAGGCTTTCACAGGTCATTTTGCGGAATTTGATTTCCAGACTACTCCTCACGGTTTAGGGCCCCTAAAATGCCAGGGCAGTATAGGAACCCCACAAATGACCCCATTTTAGAAAGAAGACACCCCAAGGTATTCCGTTAGGAGTATGGTGAGTTCATAGAAGATTTTATTTTTTGTCACAAGTTAGTGGAAAATGACACTTTGTGAAAAAAACATTAAAAATCTATTTTCCGCTAACTTTCGACAAAAAATAAAATCTTCTATGAACTCACCATACTCCTAACGGAATACCTTGGGGTGTCTTCTTTCTAAAATGGGGTCATTTGTGGGGTTCCTATACTGCCCTGGCATTTTAGGGGCCCTAAGCCGTGAGGAGGAGTCTGGAAATCAAATTCCGCAAAATGACCTGTGAAATCCTAAAGGTGCTCATTGGACTTTGGGCCCTTTAGCGCAGTTAGGGTGCAAAAAAGTGCCACACATGTGGTATCGCCGTACTCGGGAGAAGTAGTACAATGTGTTTTGGGGTGTATTTTTACACATACCCATGCTGGGTGGGAGAAATACCTCTGTAAATGACAATCTTTTGATTTTTTTACACACAATTGTCCATTTACAGAGATATTTCTCCCACCCAGCATGGGTATGTGTAAAAATTCACCCCAAAACACATTGTACTACTTCTCCCGAGTACGGCGATACCACATGTGTGGCACTTTTTTGCACCCTAACTGCGCTAAAGGGCCCAAAGTCCAATGAGCACCTTTAGGCTTTCACAGGTCATTTTGCGGAATTTGATTTCCAGACTACTCCTCACGGTTTAGGGCCCCTAAAATGCCAGGGCAGTATAGGAACCCCACAAATGACCCCATTTTAGAAAGAAGACACCCCAAGGTATTCCGTTAGGAGTATGGTGAGTTCATAGAAGATTTTATTTTTTGTCACAAGTTAGTGGAAAATGACACTTTGTGAAAAAAACATTAAAAATCTATTTTCCGCTAACTTTCGACAAAAAATAAAATCTTCTATGAACTCACCATACTCCTAACGGAATACCTTGGGGTGTCTTCTTTCTAAAATGGGGTCATTTGTGGGGTTCCTATACTGCCCTGGCATTTTAGGGGCCCTAAGCCGTGAGGAGGAGTCTGGAAATCAAATTCCGCAAAATGACCTGTGAAATCCTAAAGGTGCTCATTGGACTTTGGGCCCTTTAGCGCAGTTAGGGTGCAAAAAAGTGCCACACATGTGGTATCGCCGTACTCGGGAGAAGTAGTACAATGTGTTTTGGGGTGTATTTTTACACATACCCATGCTGGGTGGGAGAAATAACTCTGTAAATGGACAATTGTGCGTAAAAAAAATCAAAAGATTGTCATTTACAGAGGTATTTCTCCCACCCAGCATGGGTATGTGTAAAAATACACCCCAAAACACATTGTACTACTTCTCCCGAGTACGGCAATACCACGTGTGGCACTTTTTTGCACCCTAACTGCTCTAAGGGGCCCAGAGTCCAATGAGTACCTTTAGGCTTTACAGGGGTGCTCACAATTTAGCACCCCGCCCACTTGCCAGGACAGTTAACAAACCCCACAAATGACCCCATTTTGGAAAGAATACACAACAAGGTATTCCATGAGGGTAATGGTGAGGTCATTGAAAATTTTATTTTTTGTCACAAGTTAACGGAAAATGACACTTTGTTAAAAAAAAATAAAAAAAAAAATTCTGCTAACTTGTGACAAAAATTAAAATCTTTTATGAACTCACTGTGCACCTCACATAATACTTTAGGGTGTCCTCTTTCCAAAATGGGGTCATTTGTGGAGTCTGTCCTGGCATTTTAGGGTCTCTGCAATCATTACATGTATGGCCAGTATTAGGAGTTTCTGCTATACTCCTTATATTGGATATACAAGTAATGCACTCTGGGCTGAAAGGAAAAATGAACGGCAAACATACCTTGCTCCCCATCAATGGCAGATCTTCCTCCACATCAATGGCAGTGATAACCTCAGGAGAGAGACACCCCGTGCCACCCTGCACTCAGGGTGAGCCACCAACTTATGTGACTGGGCCTCAGAACTTTAGTATACAGCATTATGCCTGTAGGATACAGCAATATGCCTGCCAATAGAGATGACTCTGTGTGGCATTAAAGCATCATCATCGGCCCAAATCACATATAAACCGGGGGTGTCCACACTCAAGGGAAATTCAAACATGCCGTCTTATATCGCCAATCCAGGACAGATCAGCAATATCAAGCATGGAAACCGATCCTTCTTCCCACTTTTATGCTTACCCGTTTGGTCTTCAAGCTTACCTCTCCTCTCCCTGCGACAATGTGCAAAAGACCACTGAGTGTGTGCCTACTCCTGTGTCTGGAGTTCCCTAGGTTCTAATAGTGTACCTGCTCGTGGTACCTCTCAAAACACGGCCCTACGCATAGGCCAGGCTGGTCAGGACAGCGGGGACAATAAAAACTGGTGTCATTCCTTCTTCCAGTCCTGCTGCAGACACGACAACGTTTTCTTCGGATGCGTTGACCTGGGGCACACGGAATCTGATAGGCGTAATGCCTACCATGCAGTCGGCTAGTTGCATCTGGGGGGGGGGGGGCCTGGCACCTCCTGGATACAGGATGTCCAGAATGATCTGTTCCTGAAATTGGAGGAAAGATCCAGTTCTCCCAGCCTTACTGTAGAGAACAAAGCTGTTGTAAACTGCCAATTGAATCAGATAAAAAGACACTTTCTTATACCAGCGTCTTGTTTTCCGGGTAACTAAATAGGGCGCTAACCTCTGGTCATTGAAGTCCACCCCTCCCATGTTGACATTATATTCGTGGACGACAAGGGGCTTTTCAATGACCTTAGTTGCCCGTTGAATTTGGACAGTCGTGTCTGTGTGAATGGTGGACAGAAAGTAAACGTCCCTCTTGTCCTTCCATTTCACCGCGAGCAGGTCTTCAGTACGCAAGGCGGCCCTCTGCCCCCGTTGAAGTCTGGTGGTAACGAGCCGTTGGGGGAAGCCCTGGCGACTAGGCCGCGCAGTGCCACAGCATCGGATTCCTTCTAACTTTAAGTGCTGAAAGAGGGCCACACTTGTGTAATAATTGTCCACAAAAAGATGGTACCCCTTCCGGAACAAGGGTGACACCAAGTCCCACACAACCTTTCCACTGCTCCCCAGGTAGTCAGGGCATCCGACCGGCTCCAATTTTGAGTCTTTTCCCTCATAGACCCTAAAACGACATGTATAGCCTGTGGCCCTTTCACAGAGCTTATACAGTTTCACCCCATACCGGGCGCGCTTGCTTGGGATGTACTGTTTGATGCCAAGGCGCCCGGTAAAGCGTAAGAGGGACTCGTCTACGCAGATGTTCTGTTCAGGGATATAAGCATCTGCAAATGTTGAGGACAGGTGGTCTATGAGGGGCCGAATTTTGTGGAGCCGGTCATAAGCAGGGTCTCCCCTTTCAAGACAGGTTTCGTCGTCGTTGAAGTGCAGGAAGCGCAGGATGGACTCAAATCGTGTCCTGGACATGGCAGCAGGGTACAAGGGAACATGATGTACTGGGTTCGTAGACCAATACGACCGCAATACATTTTGTTTCATTAGTCCCAAGTGAAGGATAAGGGCCAAAAAGATTTTAATGTCGGAAACTTGGACTGGTTTCCACCCGAAAGGCTGGGCATACATGCTCTCCGGGTGCTCGGTGATGAATTGTGTGGCTTTACGATTGGTCTCAACCACAATTAAGTCCAGGAGAACCTGGGTGATGAACAGCTGCAAAAAGTCTAGGGCCGTTCCTAGATGAGCTGTCGCCACCTGGACTCCAGACTGGGCGGTGAAAGGGGGCACTACGGGTGCGGCGGAATCAGGGGATTGCCAATCTGGTTGTGCCAGCACCTCTGGGAGTCTATGGGTACTACGGGCCCGTCTTCTTCTTGGTGGCTGCGACGGGGGTACTACTGCACTTGCCACCGTACCAGTTTCCACTTCCATGCTGACGCTCACCACTTCGTCAGGGTCTACGGAAGCACTGGCACTAAGTCCAGGAGATGCTGCGCTGCTGGTGCCTGCCTCACCAAGAAAACTATCAACAGCGCTAGCACCACCCTGCTGCCCTTGAGGCGGATCCTGCGCCACCTGCGGTCTAACGACTTGGGGTCTGGTACGCCTGGCTGTAGCCGGCACCATAGCCTCGTCATCAGTATCGGTCAGGGAACCACTGCTTTCTACAGGTTCAAAATTGGACCCGGAAGATTCGACGGATGATTCTTCCCAAAAGAACTCATCCGACTGGTCCATATACCTGTATACCTCGTCATCGGAAAGCCCCCTTCTTGCCATTTTGGATTGCTAAATTTATGGGGTTTTCCTCCGAGACTACCCAGAAAAAAAGAGCACCTACCTAGCAAAAAGGGAGTATTTGAGAGGTATTGGGGTTGGTGGGAAGTGGGGTCTCAGAGGCAATCAAACAATCACGGGACAATCAAATCCAATTACAGCACAATCGACTCCAATCACAGCACAAGCAGATCTGATGCACTCGGAAGGTGATGGGGGGAGGGTGGGATTGGGTGTGGCGGGAAGTGGGGTCTCAGGCAATCAAACAATCACGGGGCAATCGAAGCCGATCACGGGACAATCAAATACAATTACAGCACAATCGACTCCAATCACAGCCCAATCAAATCTGATGCACTCGGAAGGTGATGGGGGGAGGGTGGGATTGGGTGTGGCGGGAAGTGGGGTCTCAGGCAATCAAACAATCACGGGGCAATCGAAGCCGATCACGGGACAATCAAATACAATTACAGCACAATCGACTCCAATCACAGCACAAGCAAATCTGATGCACTCGGAAGGTGGTGGTTGGAGGTGGTGGGGGGAGGGTGGGGTTGGGTGTGGTGGGGGGGGGGGGAGGGTAGGGTTGGGTGTGGTGGGAAGTGGGGTCTCAGGCAATCAAACAATCACGGGACAATCGAAGCAGATCACGGGACAATCAAATACAATCGCAGCCCAATCAAATACAAGCGCAGCACAATCGAATACAAGCGCAGCACAGTCAAAAACAATGCACTTGGACGGTGATTAGGGGGGGGGTCTGAGGGCGATTTGAGGGAGTGGGGGGTTGATCAGGAGCCTGCACGGGGCAAACTGAGTCCTGATCTGATGAGAGGCAGACACAGGGGGTTACTGATCGCAGATCAGTTAGTGATTGCTGGGGAGGACAGATGTAAACAAAGAGCAGGGGATGTAATCAGAAGGGGGGTATGAGGGCAATCGAGGGCCTGGGCAGGTGATCGGTTACCCCCGCGGGGCAGTTAGGGTCTGCTCTGATGGGTGGGGGTGCCAAGGGGTGATGGACAGGTGATAGACAGGTGATCAGAGGGGGATCAGAGGGGGATCAGAGGGTAAGGTAGCTGTATACAGATGTATACAGTATACAGGGGGGTAGTCTGGGATGGAGTCTGGGGGTGATCTAAAGGTAGGGGGGGGGGATCAGGGGTGACTAGGAGGCAGTTAGGGACCTAACGCAGGGGATAGCGTTTAAAGTTAGTGATAGGTGGGGGGGTTGGGGTTTTTAAAGGGGTGCAAGGGTGCTGGCAGGGGTCTGCTGGGGTGATCAGGGGGGGTATGAGGCCTGGGGTGGGAGATCAGGGGGGCTGTAGGCAAAAAAAAACGTGTGTGCTGTATACTCACAAAGTGCTTCCTCCTCGCTAGTGGTCTCTGCAACAATGAGACCACGAGGCGAGGAGGAAGCACGTATAAGGCACTTTGTTTACTTAACAAAGTGCCTTATACATTCTGATTGGCCATTGTTACGGATTCCTCCGCTCGCCGGCTCTGCTAAGTGGCCGGCGAGCAGAGGCAAAATGCCAGGCTTCCGACTCCCGGCGGAGGATCGCGTCACGGATGACGCGATCGCTCCGCCCACGCCCATACAAGGACCGCCGCATTTTGTCTATACGGCGGTCCTTGCGGCGTCAGCTTCCCGGCCGCCATTTGTCTATACGGCGGTCGGGAAGTAGTTAAGGTTTGCCATAATGTGTATTATACTAAAAACCTATCTATAAGGGATGCAAATGGCCAGGTCTTACAGTATCCATTACTAATATAATCAATGAGTATGGTGGGGTGGACACATGTACAGTAACAGGGTTTTTAGCAGTATAAATATCTACAATACATCCAGACCTCTACCCCCAACTCACTCACAAACGCTTTACCACCCAAAGAAAAAACTCAACATGTTTTGTGCCCTAAAGTGAAGGCTTTGTCAGGGGTACATAATGTGAAAGTGCTTCGTGCAAGTGCAATGTCATCAACACAATAACTATACATTTGGTCATGTTTAGTCTATAGCAAGATATGAATTTCACTCAAAGTGCGAAAGAATATTAAATGCAGATGCTCATGCAGCAAATGCAACATCCAGAGGGACTCCTATAGTCCTGCTCCATGAAGCAGTGTTTTCCAAGGACACTAATAACAAGGAAAAAGAGTGCGCTATAGTAAAGTACCCTTTGAGACATTTAGAGCCTGCCTGATAGGATTTGTACACAGCACCAGCACACTGTGAGATCCACCCTGTTTTCCTTAGCTTTCGGGATGCTAAAGCCACTGGCTAGGGGCTGGAGGAACATTGAGAAAGATCTGGTGATGTGTGAATTCTATTATATGTTCTATAATTGTTTCATTGTGTAAGTGCAATTAAAGGACAACTGAAGTATGGAGGTTTCCATACAGGGAGTGCAGAATTATTAGGCAAGTTGTATTTTTGAGGAATACTTTTATTATTGAACAACAACCATGTTCTCAATGAACCCAAAAAACTCATTAATATCAAAGCTGAATATTTTTGAAAGTAGTTTTTAGTTTGTTTTTAGTTTTAGCTATTTTAGGGGGATATCTGTGTGTGCAGGTGACTATTACTGTGCATAATTATTAGGCAACTTAAAGGAATACTATCGATACCCAAGTGTTCTTCACAAACAAGGTGTCTACCATCCGTGCCAGCATTACACCAACATCAATTGACCACTGGACTTTGCATCTGCCTACTACCGTACCACCATGGCAAGTCTTTGAAAATCTGAGTGAAGAAGATTTTGGAATTCTCATTCAAAGTCTCCGCCCCACTACCTGCGACCTGGATCCTGGCCCAACTGGATCCTTAATGCAGTGCTCAGAGCTGATCAGGCCAGCACTTCACAAAATCACTCAGTGCTCCTTGCAAAGTGGACTTTTCCCAGAAGAACTAAAGAAAGCGATCATAAAACCCCTCTTGAAGAAACCATCACTAGATCCTGATTCTGTAACCAACTACAGACCGGTGGCGAACTTACCATTCCTATCAAAAGTTATCGAGAAAGTAATCGCCAACCAGCTGGAAGCCAGGCTTACAGATAACAACATCTTTGATACTTTTCAGTCAGGATTCAGGAAAAGGCACAGCACTAAAACGGCATTAGTCCGAGTAATGAACGATCTACTTACTGCAAGGGACAAGGGTGATTGCTCAATTTTGATTCTTCTTGACTTGTCTGCAGCATTTGATACTGTGGATCATGAAATACTAATCCAGCGACTGAAGAATTACTGTGGCCTAAGGGGTACTGTTCTTAGCTGGTTTCAGACCTTCCTATCTGGCAGGACACAGCAAGTATGTCTGGGCACACACTACTCAAATCCAGTGCCACTTCCCTATGGAGTTCCACAGGGTTCTGTACTATCACCATTACTCTTTGCAGTCTACATGCTCCCACTGGGCAAAATAATCCAGAACTATGGCCTAGGATACCATTGTTATGCAGATGACACACAACTGTATCTGTCCTTCAAGCCTGGCACCCAAGACCCATCAGCATCCATAAATGCGTGTCTAGTGGATTTACAAAATTGGATGAACACCAGCTGGCTGAGGTTGAACTCTGACAAAACAGAGGTGTTGGTGGTAGGTGGTCCACACATGATGGATAAAGTTCAAAACGCTCACCACCTCAAACTAGCAATTGGGGGAGATACTGTACAGTATAAAGACTCTGTGCGAAACCTTGGGGTGATCCTGGATGGAAATCTAAAACTCAAACAGCAGATATCAGCTGTCGTCAAGTCTTCCTTCTTCCATCTAAGAAATATAGCGAAAATCAAACACCTTATCCCAGCTGAAGACCTACCTACCCTGGTTCATGCATTTGTATCCTCCCGCCTAGACTACTGCAACGCCCTGTTCATCGGATCTACAGAAAAGGTTCTGCGCCCCTTACAGCTAGTACAGAATGCTGCAGCCAGACTCCTAGCCAATGCCCCCCGCAGCTCACACATCACCCCAGTACTGCAAACTCTTCACTGGTTACCAGTAAATTGGAGAATCAATTTTAAGATCTGCCTGCTGACATTCAAGGCTCTACACCACATGGGACCCAAATACATAGCAGATCTATTGGAACTTTATGCCCCTCCACGCACCCTCCGCTCTGCCAACAAGATGAAGCTGGTTATTCCCAGGATACACTTAACATTTGGTGCTCGGGCCTTTTCCTATGCAGCCCCTACTCTATGGAACTCACTTCCACAATCAGTACGAGAGGCTCCCTCTCTGGACAGCTTTAAAAAAAGGCTAAAAACTCACCTCTTTTCCCTAGCCTTTGAGACTGCATAATGCAGGGTCACAGCGCTTTGAGTCCCCAGGGAGAAAAGCGCTATATAAATATTATTGTTATTGTTCTAAAATGACAATGTACAAATAATGTCTAAGTAGCTGTGTAAACATTTTCCTACTTTTCATGTTAAATATCAGAGGCAAAAGCTGTAATTTATTGAGGGGAGGATTTAGCTATATTGGCACAAAGCAATTGCAGAAGGGGTGTCTGCTTCAATGCACAGCCAGAGTTGCATATCAGACTACAGAAAGCAAATATCAAACATATCAAACGCTGAAAGCAAAAACAGAATGAAAAGCTGTGACAATTAGTTACATTTCCTCTGCTCTCTTCAGACACGTCAGTCAGAAACACAGGACACAGGATCTTTCTCTCTGTCACACACAGAGTTACACATAGAGGTAACTGATCAAGTGTGAGGGGAATTTCCCCTCTCCTCATGGCTCAGTCTGCCGTCAGTTTTGGCGTCAGTAAAGTTTGAATGTATATTGATAACAGTAAACAAAGAAGTTGCTACTAAAATGTATACAACAGTACTTAGCAGCACTTCCTAAACAATTCCTGTGTCAATTGAAAAAAATATGTGAATCGATAGTATTCCTTTAACAAAAAACAAATATATACCCATTTCAATTATTTATTTTTACCAGTGAAACCAATATAACATTTCAACATTCACAAATATACATTTCTGACATTCAAAAACAAAACAAAAACAAATCAGTGACCAATATAGCCACCTTTCTTTGCAAGGACACTCAAAAGCCTGCCATCCATGGATACTGTCAGTGTTTTTATCTGTTCACCATCAACATTGCGTGCAGCAGAAACCACAGCCTCCCAGACACTGTTCAGAGAGGTGTACTGTTTTCCCTCCTTGTAAATCTCACATTTTATGATGGACCACAGGTTCTCAATGGGCTTAAGATCTGGTGAACAAGGAGGCCATGTCATTAGTTTTTCTTCTTTTATACCCTTTCTTGCCAGCCACGCTGCAGAGTACTTGGACGCGTGTGATGGAGCATTGTCCTGCATGAAAATCATGTTTTTCTTGAAGGATGCAGACTTCTTCCTGTACCACTGCTTGAAGAAGGTGTCTTCCAGAAACTGGCAGTAGGACTGGGAGTTGAGCTTGACTCCATCCTCAACCCGAAAAGGCCCCACAAGCTCATCTTTGATGATACCAGCCCAAACCAGTACTCCACCTCCACCTTGCTGGCGTCTGAGTCGGACTGGAGCTCTCTGCCCTTTACCAATCCAGCCACATGCCCATCCATCTGGCTCATCAAGACTCACTCTCATTTCATCAGTCCATAAAACCTTAGAAAAATCAGTCTTGAGATATTTCTTGGCCCAGTCTTGACGTTTCAGCTTGTGTGTCTTGTTCAGTGGTGGTCGTCTTTCAGCCTTTCTTACCTTGGCCATATCTCTGAGTATTGCACACCTTGGGCTTGATTCACAAAGCGGTGCTAACTGTTAGCACGCCTGTGAAAACCCCCTTAGCACGTCTAAACAAGCTTTTCGCGCATAAAACTTTACGCGCGCAAAACTTTATGCGCATAAAACTTTACGCGCGTACTGCACAGAGCACAGGGCGCTCCGCGCGAAGTGCCTATTAAAGCCTATGGGACTTAGCGCGCGTAAAACTTTGCACGCGTAAAACTTTGCGCGCGTAAAGTTAGCACGCGATCTGATTGAGAAATTCGGTGCTAACCTACTTAGCACCCTGGTTAGCGCGTTTAAAGACTTTAGACGTGCTAAGTAGGTTAGCACCGCTTTGTGAATCAAGCCCCTTGTGTTTTTGGGCACTCCAGTAATGTTGCAGCTCTGAAATATGGCCAAACTGGTGGCAAATGGCATCTTGGCAGCTGCACACTTGACTTTTCTTAGTTCATGGGCAGTTATTTTGCGCCTTGGTTTTTCCACACGCTTCTTGCGATCCTGTTGACTATTTTGAATGAAACTCTTGATTGTTCGATGATCACGCTTCAGAAGCTTTGCACTTTAAAGAGTGCTACATCCCTCTGCAAGATATCTCACTATTTTTGACTTTTCTAAGCCTGTCAAGTCCTTCTTTTGACCCATTTTGCCAAAGGAAAGGAAGTTGCCTAATAATTATGCACACCTGATATAGGGTGTTGATGTCATTAGACCACACCCCTTCTCATTACAGAGATGCACATCACCTAATATGCTTAATTGGTAGTAGGCTTTCGAGCCTATACAGCTTGGAGTAAGACAACATGCATAAAGATGATGATGTGGTCAAAATACTCATTTGCCTAATAATTCTGCACTCCCTGTATTTATTCATTTTTAAGCAATACTAGTTGCTATCCTCCTGATCCTCTGCCTCTAATACTTTTAGCCATAGATCCTAAACAAGCATATGCAGATCAGGTGTTTCTGACATTATTGTCAGATCTGACAAGATTAGCTGCATGCTTGTTTCTGGTGCTATTCAGACACTACTGCAGCCAAATAGATCAGCAGGGCTGCCATGCAACTGGTATTGTTTAAAAGGAAGTAAATACGTCAGCCTCCATATTCTTCTTATAAGATTAGTAGCATGTTTTTTTTTTTCAGATATGTGATTCAGACACTGCTGCCAAGAAACTCATATTGCTTAAAAGGAAATAAATATGGCAGCCTCCATATCCATCTCAGTTCGGGTGTACTTTAAGGGTATTTAACACTTCAGTACAGTCTGAGGCCCATCCCAGAACTGTTAGAAGACTGTTAGAGACTCTGAAATGAAGTGAAGTGGTTACCATTATAAATTGGAAGGCTGTACTGCGTGCTTTACTGCGTATGTGTATCATGATCGCACGCCCCCCCCCCCCCATTGCACTCATAATCCCACCTACTTTTAAAGGGACTCCGAGCTCAACTTAAAATGAAAATAGTACTCACCCGGGGCTTTCTACAGCCCAGTGCTGGTCAGGAGGTCCCACAACGGCGTCCTGGCTCCTCTCCTAGTCCCCACTCCGGAATGGCTGCCCAGCGACAGCCCGGCTACCCTCGGCCGAGTGTCGGGCTCCTTCTTCCGTGTATGACACGGTTGACGTCACCACGCCGGCCGCCTCGCGTCATCACAGTGGCCGGTGTTAAAGTACTGTGCATGCACGATTAAAGCGTGCATGCGCTGTACTTTCACGCCGCCCGCCGTGATGACGCGGGGCGGACGACGTGGTGACGGCAGCCGCGTCATACGCGGAAGAAGGAGCCCGAC